>NC_056560.1:37068384-37117322 GCF_013358625.1 Macadamia integrifolia | reverse complement strand
GTTACGCCAACAAATAGACAGTTTCAAATAGGAAACTTCTAATTGGTTGTCTATTACATAAGTTTATAAAAACAGAAAATAGAAACAAACTAAAAGGTAACTAATGACTCATAACTTGTCTCCTAAGAAATAACAAAGACTAACATAACTTAAACTAACCCAAAACAGGTTCACTAATGAACCAAACCAAACCAACAAAAACAAACTATTAATCCTGTATGGCTGTATGCAAGCATAAAATGCCCCTAGTTTAGG
Source organism: Macadamia integrifolia (assembly GCF_013358625.1). Lineage (NCBI taxonomy): Eukaryota > Viridiplantae > Streptophyta > Magnoliopsida > Proteales > Proteaceae > Macadamia > Macadamia integrifolia. The sequence goes on along the minus strand of NC_056560.1, from coordinate 37,117,067 downwards.
CCCATAAAAGTGGCCGATTACACACAAAACCATATGGATTGAAGGCCCAACACATATACAGTCCAACCCTAGACTTTTTCATAATAAAACAAGCCTAGTTTGGTGAAGAATCTGCATCGGCTTGTTTCTTCTAATCCAACCATTGGCTGGCCTTAATAAGCACCTAGCATAACCATTAGTACCTCCAGTCAGTCCAAGTTTCAGCCCCATCGGTTGGAGGAATTGAGAGAGATATTATGTCCAAGTTTCTGCCATATACTATTATTATTGTTTCACTGTGATTCTAGTTTTTCTAGTAGGTTTCCTGGTGTTGTCTTCCCAGCCTAGAAAACCCCACCATTAGGGGTGGGAATTTACTGGGCCGGGTCTCAGGCCTACCCATCTTGGATAAATTTGCCTCAAGATCCACATATGTAAGATGCATTTAGCTTATTTGGTTCTTCATATGCACATTAAGTAGGGGTTTTGTGTTCAAATCTAACCCTGAACATTTATATATATTTTCCCCCTGAAATGTAGTTTATGAATATTAAAATAAATTATAATTGCCAACCCTTTTCATATTCATCTGTTAGAGACATTCTCTAATGCTATCAAATAGACAAACCTTTATTTATTTATGATAGCCTGGTCATGTGTACAGTGGCATGAAAATAATTATTTTAATTTTTAAAAAATATATACAAGTACCATAAAAGAAGGGGCCGTAACTTGGTGCTATAATTTGAAGCTTGGGACATCAACATGAATACTCCATTTCAAGTCTGATGGTGGCTACTTTGAGCAAGAATATGCCAGAGCTTATGACTGACTCTGATCCACCCCTCCCAGGACCTTGTAAAACCAGAGCTGCATCAGGTTATGGCCCTTCTTACATATTATAAGACATAACAGTTAGAATAACTAGATGAGGCTTTGTTTGCTTAAATAGTAGAAGTTAGTGTCACACACTCACATGCATCTGTGTCTATTTACTAAGATAAATGATCCCAATTATAACATTAATTTCTTCCCATTTTACTGTTATTTTTCACTTAAATTTCTTCTACTTTATTTCAATTAGAACAGTTCTCTGAAATTTATCAAATTTATAAAACAGGTTGACTTACTTTATGAAAACCAAATTTGATCATGAAAGTAGACAAAGTTTGGTTAAAAAACAGAGTAGGACGCTCCTTCACAAAATGGATAGCAAAGGACTCTTTCTCTGTCTGATCAATTGATACGGACCTGGACGAACTCAACCCCATAAACCGGCTTACAAGGTGAGGGAACCCAAGACCATATCAACCCACATCAATTCTCTTTTGAAACCGATGTGGGATCAGCGTGCATACGACTGATATGGGATCTTAACACCAATCAGCCTGTCATCAGACCTTTCCTAACACATGACAAGCAAAAAACAACATTTTAATTGGAACATCTAACCAGGTCAGACTGAATCTTGAATAAGTTTTAGACTTGCATTTAAATTTTGATTCATTTTTTTTAATAAATACTTGAGACTACAAAAGGACCAGCATTGAATAGATAGAAAGAGAAAAATAATCCAAACATTTCAAGTTTTCCTAATTGTAAGAAAAATGATAAAGATATATAATCCCAGGAATCAGGAAAGCAGCATAGGAGGAGAAATATAAAAATGGGGAAAATCCAAGATGAGGAAGGAAAGAGAAAGAATGGAAAAGCAATGAGAAACAACCAGAGTTGATGTTGTTACTGTAAATCAGATAAAAAAAGAACTAACCTTCCATAAGCCGTCGCTTGCCAATATAACAAACTGTATAGTTGAATCAATATTCACATGTTTTACATCAGGCTCTGAGCTCAAATGGGCCTTAAGGCTTTGATCCCCAAATGCCCGTGCAACTGCAAGTTGGCCATTAACCCTGGGCACATCTCCTGAAATAAATTATTGGATATATAAAACATAAATGAAGCCAATCTATATCTATAGGAGAAGCTAATACAAACACAATGATATTATCTATAAATGATAAGCTGCCATTTGACAAAAATGAAATAAGGGTACCAGGAAGAGTAGTCACAAAACCACCCTGCTTCTCAATCCTTCTCCGTTCACTGTGTGGTTCATGATCCACAGTGAGCTGATGTGCACAGCCCCTTTCACACAAGACAGCCCTGGAGTCCCCAATGTTTGCCACCCACAAGTCTTTACCATCAATAACAATTGCAGTGACTGCTGTTGAACCACCAGGCCCCAACCGAGTTGAGTGTTCAAGAATGAATTTGTCTGTAGAGCGGTAAGCATTCTTTATTGCTATCTCTGTGTTTTTCCAAAAATTTGGCTGTATTCATAGATGCGGAAGAAGCTGTAAGTAGATGTAATTTTACGTAGTGGTTAAAGGAATAGAAGTTGCTAAACTATGTGTAAGATATCAGTTAAGTAAATGAAGGCATGGCAGCTTGCTTTGTGCTTGTGGCCATCCTAAAGAAGTGAAAAATAAATTTGTGACAAGCAGCTCACAAGGAAGCATACATCAAGTCTTTAGTTTCTAAAACCTTGAAATAAAATGGTAATTTGTCACGAAGAAGAGAGCAGCCAATTCAAATGCAAAAACCCCAATAAGATATTTTGTACACATTTCACTAACAAGTAACAGTTCGCACTTGTTGAACACCACCATCCCAGTCCCCACTCCCCACTCCCCACGCCCCTGAGCAATATCTTCAATTGTGATCATCCACAAGCTAGAAGCAATTGATATAACAGCAGTGGCAAGGAAAAGTCCCATGTTTGTTTCTTTCTGCTCAGATGTAATCATGGAGGATGATGATATTACAAAACTGAAAGTTATACGGAAGGTACAATATCTAGGAATATCCTATCTCCTACCATGCAATGCTATCGTTTCTAGTTATCTATCACAATTTGTCTATGATTAATTAATAACCTGAGAAGTCAAATCAACAAAAGGGGGCAGAAAATTGAAGGATGTGTTATATATACTTTACCTCCTCAATTATGTTGTTAAAAAGGTTATCTTTCACATAACTTGGCACACAATCTCCAAGGTGCCCATCGAAGATGGCGAACAATCCAAGCTCGTGATTCTTTTTGTTCTTGTACTCCGCAACGTGGTAGTCCTCCATGTCATGACCTGATTTCCCTTCCACCAGGTGGAATCCATGTGAGACTCTGTTACTCGATGACTTGCTCCGCCCTTTCCCAGTGTCAGATGATGATGAAGAATTACGAAGACAAGCAGCACTCTTTCGAGGGAATCCCAAAAAGAAGAAATAAAAAAGAAGGAAACATGAAATATCATCATCAGGAACATCCCAATTCATACTATTTCTTATTTCCTATTTCTTTCTATGATTCTATCCACCAAAAACTCACATAGAACAAACCAGAAAAAAAGGAATCTGAAGGCTTTTTTTTTTTCTTTTTTTTGGGAAGTGGGTGTGAATAATTTGAAGTCTATACTATATTCTTATCCTTTCGGGGGGCGGGGGAACATCACTGTTTAGTAACAACAAAGGAAAAGATTCTATAAAACAGGAATATCAGAATATTATCCAGAACAAATTTGTAACATTCAATCGGATACTAGAAGTCATAAGGACTGAAGTAGTTAACGTAAACCAATAATCATTCATTCGCTTCTTCTATTCAATCGGATTCTTCGAAGCATAAAAAAGGATTGATTTAATATCAAGTTTGAATTTCGTACCCTGATCATATCAAGGAATTCGTTTCTCCTTCTCCCGTTAGTGGAAGCGCTAGAAACGGACTGCTTCTCCATATTCCAAACATAAGCCGCCCTGCGTGTCCTTCCCCTCTTTCTTCTTGTTCGTCTTTCTTCTCGACTAATTAATGTATGGACATAGTCCATCAATCAATAAAGAGAAACCGAAGAAGGAGGGCGTGATTATCTATAGAAACGATTGGTATTAATAAGAAGAGAGCAGTAGAGAAAAAAATATAAAAAATGAATCAAAGATAACAGGTAAGAACGATGGAAGGAGGCAAACCCTGGATGCACTGCAAAGTTGCATGTCAAAAGCTTAGACTTCAAACCGGTCATGAACTTTGATTGCTGCAGCCAAAATAATAAAAAAGAAAGACGGGGTGGGTGCGGGAACCACACGGAAATGTATGTGTGGACCACACGGAAAAGTTTTCCATAATGACTCCATTCTCCGTCCAAATGTGTGAAGAGATACCAATGACAATTCCTTAACATCTCTCTCTCTCTCTCTCTCTCTCTCTCTCCTTCCTTTCTTCCTTCCTTCTTGCTTTGAATTTTCCGACGCCTCTGATTTGTTTGTCCGCACTAGTCAATTTCTTAATTAATTTTATGCTTGTCACTAGTCCTTGTCCTTGTCCTTGGTGGATCCTGATCCTCACCAATTTCCTTAAGAAGCAATTAGGTGCAATTTTTCCTTAATCCGACGGCAACAGTTGCTGCTAATATGGATGGTCAAGATCAAGTGAGAGAAAACCAAGGCTCAATGTGGTCTGCAGCTGCAAAGCCCGATCCAGATCGGAAGATCCACCATTCAAAATCCCTTTGATTCAAAAGTGCCCTTTGGCCGATAGCAGATGTGCCGACGCGTTTCATCGGAAGAAGGCTAGAATCGCTATTGTACCGATTGCAAGACTACGAAAACCACCTTGTGGAGAGGCGAACTAGTTGGGCCTAAGGTGATCACGAAACCCCAATATTCTAAACTTCCTTATTTTTTATTCTGCTATTGGGGGCTTATTGGATTATGTTTTTTTCATCTTGATCATTAGGTTTTGTTTTTTGTTTTTTGTTTTTTGTTTTCTGTTTTCGCAATCCCACTGTAATGCTTGCGGAATCAGATAGAGAAAGAACAGAAGGGCTCTGCTAAGCTTTAGCAAAGGAGGACGAGAGAAGAAGAAAGACAGGAGAAGTAACACAAATAACAACAACAAGCTCGGTGTTTCACTAAAGCTTAGAATACTAGAATTAGGGAGGAAGGTATTTCTGGATAGATCAACCATGGAGAAGTAGAGGAAGTTGGGAGAAGAAGAACGAGCGGCCGTGCTACTGATGGCCTTATCCCGTGGCTCTGTCTATGCCTAATCAATCCTTGAGATATTTGGGAAATTTCAGTTTTCTTTTAAGTTTTGATGTTTATCCCTGCAAACCCTTTTGCTTTTCCTTCTTGTTTAATGGGGTTTGGGGGGTTATAGACATAAAAGAAGAAATTGAAGGTAGGTAGGAGGATGAGGATGGTTGCAGATCATGGTTTTGTTAACAAGGACTAAATCCTGTACTCTTTTGTTCCGTAAATGTATCTATAAATCTTTTTATATGCTTGAGGTTGTAGTAAATTGGATTGAAATGGCCTTTCTTCAATGGTCTGTGGACTTTGCCGCCGAAGAAGAAATGGTTTACCAAACAAATCTTCCATCGTGGGAGGAGGGGGGATGGTATGTTCCGAAATTAAGTTCCTTAAATAGGAACTCTGTTTACCCTTTTTCCTGCTGCCCCGAGCTATGGTGTTACGTAACACTACTTAAAGAGGATAACAAGAAGATAACAGCAAAAGATTAACAATGCTAGAAAAACCCTTTATTCACAACAACCAATCTTAAATATAGGTCTGAACTCCAACGTTAAAGAAACTAACCAGCCTCCAACGGAAAGTAACCACCCAATCCCTACAAAATAGCAATTAAAGAAGCCTAACGTCTCCTTATTCAAACTAACCACATGACCAGTATTCAACTACCCACATGACCAGAACTCTTGATGACCACTAACCCCTACAACATAGGATACGGCACAACTCAACACCTACAACAGAAAGAAACACGTATCATTCCCCTCCCCTTAGACAATCCTTATCCACAAGATCGAGCCTAGGGATTTTCTGTTCTATTCATTTTATACATTCCCATGTAGCATCCTCCTCTGAAGCACCCTGCCATTGGACCAATACTTCCACATCTGCGACATTGCCACTTTTAACGAACCTTCTCCCTAAGATAACTTTAGGAAAAGGTTGAATAGTTCCACCTTCAGTTAATGGAGGCAAAGTTGAATCGGTTTCACCAAGTTGCCCAATTTCTTTTCCAACTGAGACACATGGAAAACTGGATGTATTTTACATCCAATAGGTAATTCCAACTTGCAAGCAACTGACCCTATTTTTTGGATTACCTTGTATGGCCCATAGTACCTTGCTGCCAGCTTCATGGATCTCCTTACCACCACCGACATTTGACGGTATGGCTGCAATTTGAGATAAACCAAGTCTCCCACTTCAAAAGACCTTTCTGATCGATGCTTATCCGCAAAATTTTTCATTCTTTCTTGAGCTGTTCGCAAATTCTCCTTAAGGCAGCGGAGAATAGTGTCTCTGTCCCTCAACTCTTCTTCAACAGCTTGGACCTTGGTGGACCCTGGAATGTACGATAACAATGTAGGAGGTGCCACTCCATAGACAAATTCATAAGGAGTCATTTTAATAACATAATGATAACTAGTATTATACCACCATTTAGCTAGTGGAAGCTATTTCACCCAACTTCTTGGTTTTGACCCTGCAAAGCACCTCAAATAATTCTCTAGGCATCGATTCAACACTTCAGTTTGACCGTCTGACTAAGGGTGATAGGCTGAACTCATGTGCAAATGGCTCCCCTACAACTTAAAAAACTCCTTCCAAAAGGCACTTGTGAAGATTGGATCCCTATCAGAAACAATAGAATTTGGCACACCGTGTAGCTTAAAAATGTTTTCAAAGAATACCTTAGCTATTGATCGAGCCGTGTACGGATGGGAAATAGGGATAAAACGCCCATATTTGGAAAGACAATCGACCACAACCATGATTGTCGATTTTGTAGAAGAATTAGGCAACCCTTCAATAAAGTCCAATGAGATATCACGCCATACCTTATCCGGAATAGGAAGAGGTTGCAATAAACCAGGAGTCCATACGGTGTCATTTTTCACTTGTTGACATGTGTCACATTCTTTTTCATAAGTAGGAAGAGAAAGATTGTGCCGGTGTAGTGCTTTGCTAAAATAGGCAATCGAATGACCTTGTTGCATCAAAACTGCTCCAACCCCAGTCCCACATGCATCACACTCAATCATAAATGGGAGAGAAAAATTCGGTAAGGACATCACCGGCGCCTCTGTCATTGCTTCCTTAAGTATATGAAATGCTCAGTCTGCATCCGAATTCCAACCCTAAGAGTTCTTCTTCAAAAGGGCTGTAAGAGGAGCTGCTATTTTCCTATACCCTGCAATAAACTTTCTATAATAACCGGTTAATCCAAGAAAGCCCCTGAGAGATTTCACAAAACTTGGAATAGGCCACTCTATCATGCATCTAACCTTTTGGTGATCCATAGCAACACCAGTTTTTGAGATTATATGCCCCAAATAGTGAACCACTGTAGTACCAAAAATGCATTTAGGCTTTTTTGCATAAAGTTGGTGACACCTCCACAGCTCCATTACTATTCTCAAATGCAATAGATGCTCAGAAATTTTCTTGCTATACACAAGAATATCATCAAAGAAAACCAACACAAATTTACGTAAATAAGGTCTGAATATATCATTCATCAAGCTCTGAAATGTTGACGGTGCATTCGTTAACCCAAAAGGCATCACTAAAAATTCGTAGTGTCCCTCATGGGTTTGAAAAGCCGTTTCAGGAATGTCTCCTTTATGCACCCTGATTTGATGATATCCAGACTTCAAAACCAATTTAGAAAAAAAATTTGCTCCATTTAGTTCATCTAACAATTTGTCTATAATAGGGATAGGAAACTTATCTTTGATCGTTACCTTATTCAATGCCCTGCAATCCACGCACATTCACCATGATCCATCATGCTTCCGAACCAAAATGACCGGGGATGAAAATGGGGACTTACTTGGATGAATAACCTCTGAAGCTGACAATTTGTTCACTATTTTTTTAATTTCAGATTTTTGAAAATAGGGGTACCTGTAAGGTCGAACTGACACTGGTTGTGCTCCTTCAACCAGAGGTATGTGATGATCTTGAGATCTCGGTGGAGGAAGTCCCTTTGGTTCAGAAAAAATATATGAAAAGTCATCCAAAATTTGTTGGACGCATAGATCAAGTTGTGACCTCTTGAGTGGTTCAGATGGAACTTCCAAATTAAACAGGTGCAGTATGTAGGCTTTTCCCCTTCCCATAAGTTGTTTAGACATTTTATCAGGCCTAATTACTTCTGATGGAGAACAGGGAATTCCCTTAAGAGTATGCTCCCTTCCTTGATCTTTGAATTGCATGCACAAGGAAGAGAAATCCCATAAAATTGGTCCAAGCGTGTGCAGCCATGCAGCTCCAAGAACGACATCACATCCTCCAAGACATAGTAAATAGAATCAGCTTTGATTGGGACACTTTGTGCATGGAGTCGAACTTCCCTACATCGACCTCTTCCTTTTAATCTCTCCCCATTAACCACCATTACCTCAAAAACATCATCTGATTGAGTAGGAATTTGAGCTTTCCGTATGATCATTGGGTCTATGAAATTATGGGTTGACCCACTATCTATCAATATAGTAAGTTGGTAATGTCGGATGGACCCAATAATTCTCATAGTTTGTAGGGCTCGCAACCCAGCAATTGCATGCAATGAGCTCTCAGGTGATGCCTCAATATCACCTACATCATTGGCTTCCATAGTAGGCGCAGGATCATCTTCCATGGGTACCTCGCCATCCTCCATCAACCCTTCTACCCAAAAAAGCTTTTGAGTTTTGCTTCGGTGATTTGGAGTATACCTTTCATCACAATGGTAGCACAAGCCTTTCTCCCTTCATTCTCGAGCTTCAGCTAGGGTCAATCACTTGATGGCCGGTGCCAAACTAGAGAATCAATTGGGAATAGTGGCTGATGTTGAGCTTGAGAATCGGTTGGGAATGGTTGATGGTTGAGAGTGAGGCAACACACTTGGTCGCATTACCCCGATGTCGAATCTCCTCTTCTTCCTCTTGGAGTCTAGCTAAATTGAATGCTTCAGGTAATGTCGTTGGCTTCATATTTTGAACACCAACTCGCAACTCCTCCTTGAGTCCACTAACAAAAACATCAACTAGGTAGGATTTAGACAACCCTTTAACCTTGTTGGACAAAACTTGAAATTCTAAGACTGTAGAAACTTGGTGGAGCTTGGATAAACTACCGGCATAATTCTCACTGCGAGTAGGTCCAAAACGAGCATCTAGAGCGTTTACAAATTCATCCCACGTTGCATTTGGTTTGTAGTTCATGTACCATTGGTACCAATCAAGGGCATCTCCTTCCATATTAAGAGCAGCCACTATGAGCCACTGCTCAACTAGTACTTGATGATACATGAAGTAATGCTTGGCCTTAAGGATCCAACCGTTCAGTTGCATTCCATTGAAGCACGAAAAATCAAGTCGTATGGAACGAGTTTAGATGCCACCATTGGTTCCAAAGGATTAAACGTTTCCTCTGTTACTACTGCCATGGGTTTGAGAGTAGCTAGTAGAGCCCTTCGGTTGTAGTGCATTTCGTTTCATTAAAATTTCTTCTAACAACGCACCATGTCGATCCGAAGTTGAGCTCAACTGCTCGTGTGTAGCTTGAAGTGTCCGTACTCGGTCATCCATCTGGGACATTCTCGTTCCCTCTGCCATGGGATCATGAGGGTCTGAGACCAAATTAGTTTGTTCCGAAATTAAGTTCCTCAAATAGAAACTCTGTTTACCCTTTTTCTTGCTGCCCCAAGCTATGGCGTTACGTAACACTGCTCAAAGAGGATAACAACAAAAGATTAACAGTGCTAGAAAATCAGTCGTGCCCTTTATTCACAACAACCAATCTTAAATACAGGTCTGAAATCCAATGTTAAGAAACTAACCAACCTCCAATTGGAAGTAACCACCCAATCCCTACAAAGTAGCAATCCCTACAAAATAGCAATTAAAGAAGCCTAACGTCTCCTTATTCAAACTAACCACATGACCAGTATTCAACTACCCACATGACCAGGACTCTTGATGACCACTAACCCCTACAAAACAGGATACGGCACAACTCAACACCTACAACGAAAAGAAACACATATCAGGGGTAGAGAATTAGAAAGATGAAAGGGGGCTTTCGCCGGCAACGGTCGACAATGTTGGGCCCTTCTTCTCTAACAAAAATAAATGATCAACTCAAAATATTCTCTGTTTAGCAAAAGGGGGCTTTTGAACCAAAGGGATTTTAATGGTGGATCTTCCGATCTAGATTGAGTTTTGCAGTTGCAGACCCACATGGGCCCTTGGTTTTCTCTCACTTGATCTTGGCCATCCATATCAACAGCGACACTTGTCATCAAATTAGAGGGCAATTGCACCTTGAGAGAATTAGAGAGGATCACAATCTGTCCTTGTTCATTCTTTCTTTGCTTCAACGTTTGATTTCTTTATGATGAGCCAAATAATGCACACGGCTTGGGACCACACGCATCACACAGTGACCTGTATCTTTTGAAGATCAAACCACCGGGATGAACTTATAGCTTGGAATCCACCAGGCCAAGCCTGTAGGCTATAGCTTGGACTCCACCAACCCAAGCCTATAGCTCGGACTCCTAAAGGCCGAGCCTCCAGCTCGAGCTCCTAAGAGTCGAACCTCCTGGTCGGATTCTAGAAGGTCGAGCCTCCTACTTAAACTCCTGAAGGTTGAGACCTCAGTTTGGACAATACCCCACTTTGGCTGTCCCAAAAATCAAGGAACAATCCTAAGGATCTCGCGTCGCCAATTCAACAAATCCTGATCCTTGCTTTGTAAGGAAGGAATATCCTAGGAGATTCGCCCAAGCAAGGGCTTTCCAAATAGGGAATCTATATCCCCTTTGGGCGCTCCCAATCAAGAATTAGTTTCTTGATCAAACTCTTCTCTAAGATCTCCTATTGGAACAAGGAACCAGTTTCCTTGTCGAAGATTTAGCAAATGTGGGACTCTCCATAACTGCCTTTAGCCAACCATTATATTTTTATGGACATACCCACACTCCTATAGTTAGTTTTAATGATAACAAACATATGAAGGTATTACATAATTTGTCTTCAAGTGTTGTTTAGAAGTAAAGCTCAAGAGAGAGAGCGGGAGTATGAAGCCTCCAAAGCTTCAAAGTATTAATATCTGACTATCAAGACTTGAAGTTATTCCAAATATCAAGCAATACAAGAAGATTACTAAAGACCATATGCAAGATGTTTGATAGAAGCCTTGAAGATCTTAGCTTAATGTAATACTGCACATACCATACATTACATATTACATCCTTTAGTTCATATTAACTTATAATGACTTTAGAAAGTATCTATAACTAAGGGTCAAGACCTAAAAATGGCTAGGAAGATGTTAGGTATAACATGTTTTACGAATTTTCTGAGAAAATAGTAATGAACCTATTCAAGGGTATTTTGGCCAACCTTAAAATAGGTATCAAAAGATGGTCCCTTCGTCAGAGTTATAGATGTTCGAGTTACAAATCCAGTAAACTTGGAATCAGGCCAATCCAATGTCGGATGAAAATGTTATGGCACAAATACTAATGAAAGGTCAGTTTTCCAGAAGCCTACCAAAAGTTGAGAGTGACTGAGCCTAATGGCGGTCGACCGACTTAAAGCCCCGGTCAACTGGTACAAAAGTGGCCGGTCTCAATGGCTCTCTAATGGCTAGTTTTTTCCAATGACTCTCTAATAGCTAGTTTTTGCCAACGACTCTTTAGGGTGGTCTACCGGCTACGGATGATGGTCGACCGGTAGACCCAAAAAATGATAGTTTGAGTGAGATTTCTTGTATATTATTCATCTAATCTCACCTATATATACCTCTAATGCTACTCATTAATTAAAAATTAATCCTTACTTTGAAGGAGTATTATTTGAGCATTAGAAGTGAGATTACTCTATATCATCTTTTGAGTTCAATTTTTTTTCTCATTCAAGAGGAACTCAAGGTTCTCTACAATTATTCATCTACATCTTGGCATTGCAAGCATTAAAAAGACTTCCAAGGTGCATTCTTTTTAGATTTTTACATATCATTCATGTACCACACAAGATGTAACTTTAGACCTTTATATTCCACTTTGAATTTGTTTTTGTCCAAGAGTTGGGTTAACTCTAGAATTGGACACCTTATTTACATAATGTTCTAGACCATACTTAGATAAGTGTATAGGACATTCTCATCCTTAAAAGATTATAAGCACCCTCTCATTGTTAAGAGATTGTATGGATCATCTTATTCTTAAAAGATTTTGTAAAGGTTTTCCTCCCTACTTATAAGACTATTTTGTCTTAAGTGAATCAAAGATCATTGCCACATTCCATGGACCACCTAAAGGGATGAATGCATCTAGGCCTTCATACTTCAGCAGAACAAAATTCTCCTTCTAGAAATGTAGATTTAAAAATTTTGTTTGTAGACGTAACATTCTTGTTTGAAGAGTCATAGAGAAATGACCATACATCGTCACCAAGGACGTAGATGGAAAGAAGGTATCGAATGACGAATCAGAATAGACTACTGAAGACTTTACTCTTCTTCAATACAAATTCGCCCTCAGCTTCCTTCAATGTGCCTTAAAGGAGGAAGAGTTCAACAAAGTAAGTATGCACAAAACCACCAAAGAAATTTGGGACACACATGAAGGTACTACAGAGGTAAGAGAAACGAAGGTACACAGGTTTGTACAAGAATATGAATTATTTAAAATGCATGAATATGAAAATATTTCTGACATATTTACTAGATTTACTAATATTGTAAATACCTTGCAAGGCTTAGGAAAGACTTACTCAAATTCTGAGATGGTTAGGAAGATTCTCAGGTCACTACCTTCCAAATGGAGATCGAAGATGACTGCTATCAAGGAAGCCCGAGACTTGAACGAGATGAGTCTAGATCAATTAGTGGGTTCACTCCTTTCTAATGATATGGAGCTCTATGAATATTTCAAGAAATCCCATCCCGAAGTCATTGCTTTTAAAACATCCAAAAAATTGGATGAAGAAACAGAAGAAGAAAATGACAAGGAAGTCTCATCGGATGAAGGTGAAAGTGACTCAATGAAGAAGTTACAAACTTAGCCTTGATGGCTCGTAGAGACGAAGAACAAGAGTTAAATCTCAATGTCATTATTTATATACTTCAAATAATGGATCTGATGATGATCTTCAAATAGCTTTTGAAGCTTTATATAAAGAAAGCTTGAAACTTGAGACTAAAAGTCGAAATTAGAAATATAGGTTCTTTCCCTCAACAAGAGGATAGAAGGCTTGACCTCTAAAATGCATGAAATTGAGGTGGATAACTCAAAGTTAATCACCACACTTCATACATTTACTAAAGGTCAAAAGACCTTGGATGCATCATTAGGATCCCAACGTAAGAGTCCTCACGACGAAGAAGGACTTAGCTATGATTGTGGGGCACCACCACATAGTAAAGGAAAAGAAAATGTGACTACTCCAAAAGATAGAGCACCAAATGTGACCCACCATATTAACCATGTCTCCTCTTCATACATTGTTTGTAGATATTGTAAAATGAAAATTCATACCATTGAGTATTGCCATGCTAAGTTGAAGAAATCCCAACAAAACCAAAGGCAAGTTCTAAAAAGGAACAATGACCATTATACTAATTATTACAGTCCCTTCAAGAGGCATGATAGACCTCAAAGGAATTTCAAATCTCAAAAGGAACATAATCCACAACTATATGCACCATAAAGGCCTCATCCATTTCATAGACCATATAACACTAAAAGAGATGTCAAATCTTATAAGCCACCTGCACATTATGAAATATGTGGTTCACATAGGCCATACACATCATTTAGACCTCACGCACCTAGAGTAGTTTGGAAACCCAAGGGATATTTTGATTGTAACATGGATTGACCGATGAGATTATGGGGATCAATATATGCTTGATTCTATTAAATTAAAGAGCCAAAGTAAATAATGAATTATTCATGGATGGTCGATTTGGCATTGTCAGATAAGAGATAAAATATTTAAATCCGACAAGTTTTTAAATAGATTCCTTTACTGGCAACAATTGGTATCATCAACCATCTTAGAATTTTAATGTTCTATCTTGCTTGAATGTGTATTAATTTCATTAACATCTACCGCATATTGTTATGGGGAGATTCATCCTAATACTTGTTTATATTTTAATGCATTCTTATATGATGTATATACTTAGAGGGAGCATGTTTAGTCTTGAGTCTCTTGACTACATGCTTATTATTTTTTCTTAAGCACACCCTTAGGGGGAGCTATTGTTCTATACCCCCCTCACTTTTTACTGTTGGAAAAAAGGGGGAGAAGGATTAATGATATGAAAAATGATTTTTTTTTTTTTTAATAAAGACCCTTTGACATGTTGACAAAAGGGGAGAGAAATAAATCTTAAATTTTTTATTCTTAGAAATATTTTAAGAAAAGCTATTTTTCCCACACTTTTTGTCAATGTTAAAAAGGAGAAAAGACAATATAGAGATTTTTAACCCCACCTTTTTCTATGGACAAAGAGGGAGAAATTTGTGAAATGATTCTTGAACTTATTGGTAATTGGTTATTTATTTCATTTGAGGATCATCTATTTGTCATCATAAAAAAGGGTGAGATTGTTAGGGACATACACACTCCTATAGTTGGTTTTGACCATAGCAAACATATGAAGATATAAAAAAAATTGTCTTCAAGTATTGTTTTGTAGATACTTCATATCAAAGATTGAATATGATGAATGAAAAGAAGAAATGAAGATCAAAGTTATCAAATGGTGAAAATAGAAGCCCAATAAGTAAAGAAGTAAAGCTCAAGAGAGAGCGGGAGTATGAAGCCTCCAAAGCTTGAAGAAAGTACTTCAAAGTTTTAATATATTAGACGATCAAGTCTTGAAGTTATTCCAAATATCAAGCAATACAAGAAGATTATCGAAGACCATTTGCAAGATGTTTAATAGAAGTCTTGAAGATCTTAGCTCAATTTAATAGTGCACACACACCATACACAAGCAGTACACTGTCTCTTATAAGCATGCATTGTTAAGAAAAAGAATTTATATTATTGGTAATTTACAGTGCCACCCCTTAGAGAATGCCACTATTATAGAACACCCCCTCTGTTTCACCAAATTAACTCAAACCCCTTACCGTCAGTCACTATTAAGGAATATACCACATATACTGATGTCAGTAATTATATTTTATTTTAAATACCAAAATACCCTTACTAAATATAAAGTACCTAAAATACCCATGTAATAATTTACCTTTCTATCGATTTAGAATCAAGGAGGGACACCATATGGTCGCAATCGATCTTCCCGATGAGCAACAACTCTTTCTGGAAGATGAGAATGGGCCATGAACAACTGGATTGCACTGCGTCAGATTTGTCTCGTTAGGCTCAGCTGGTGAATCGTTTTATTTAGACTTTAGAGAACGGTTTCATCTTTCAATCGTGTTGGAGATGAGGCAACTTTCTTTCTTTCTCCCATTGGATTTCTTTTAAAGCCATTTACATAATCTTCATAATTAAGAAAATTCACCACAAAAAAAAAGCTTCAGAATATCGTACTTAAGTAATTTTTAGGCCTAGGGAGAGCACATGGAGGTGGAGGAAAAACCAGCTAAGGCGTAGCACAGGGAGCAGGTGAAAAGCAAACGTTGGAAAAGCAAAGGGAAGAACGGGCCAAGGGTTATTTTTGGATTTTCCCCTTGGCACTGGGCCCTAGTGGTTTTCTTTTCCCTAGAGGGTAAAGAGAGAGGAGGAGATGGTTTACAATCACATTCCTGACCTTTAGCAGCGATATGGGTGGCTCTTTCAAGGTGTCCATTGTCGCCGCCATCTGGTGCTTCCAAATTCTCTACCATCGCTCAAATATAGAAAAAAGGGTACGATTTACTGAACTGGAGGGAAAGAGGGACCTCATATTTCTTCGATTGACATCTTAACTGTTAGGGTTGAACTGTTGAGAGAAGTTCCTTCGAAGTTTGACTGCTTCCTTCCTGGTTTAGGGTTTCACGAACTAAAAGAAATGTCTCCATGTAGATGTCGATATCTTCGCAATATGAGATTTCAATAATGTGGGGCAGTGATTGCTGCTGCTTATTAGTATTCGAAGGATCAGGTGGTGGCGGTGGCGGTGGTGGTGGTGGTGGTGGTGTGGCAGTTAGTGAGAACAACGGCAGCAGCGAGGGAGGCAGAGGCTAGTGTGACGCCCCAATGAAAGCAAAGGAAGGAAATGCTCAAGAGACATAATCTGCATAAGGGTATAATGGTCATTTTAACTCTTCATTTAATAGTGACTGACGATAGGGAGTCTGAGTCAAATTTGGTGAAACAGAAGGGGTGTTCTTATAATAGTGGTATTCTCTAAGGGGTGGCGTTGTAAATTACCCTTATATTATTTATTTGAGGAAATTACACTCCCCTCCCCTAAACTATGGCTTAATATTAAGTGCCCCCACGTACTTTCATATATACCACTCCCCTCCCCTTTAGTTTGAAGATTCTATCAAATGTACCCCTTTCATTAGATAGCCCTGTTAAGTGATGACCTCATCCTTCAAATATGTAATTTCATACCGAAATTACCGTTCCCACACGAAATAAGCTCTAAGCCCTAAAATGCTAAACATAACCTCCTTATTTATCGCGAAGCCCCTTCTTCATTGTTGCTGTTTTGGTGTTCCGTCGTCACTCTACTCCGCCACCGTCGTTTGCTGTGCTCCTCCTCCATTACCCAAACAAACTCATCCCCTTCCAGATATTTTTATTGTTTTTGGTTTTTCTGATTGCTTCTTTGAAGATCTGTGTTTTCTACATTCATGATTGAAATGGGATTTCTATACTTTATGTAGTTTCTTATCTTGCTCTTCAATTCTTTTTGGAAGAGAGCTGGAATTCTGAGCAGATGATGAAAGAAATCACTTGTAGCTGATTATGATCCGTTGAGTTTTAAATATTGAGCTTTCAGCTAACCCCTCCCTTCTTTCTCTCTCTCTCTCTCTCTCTCTCTCTCTGAGCTGCCCTTCGCTGTTCTTGATCAATTTTTGATCAATTGATTCAAGTACAAGATCATTTACCACTAGAATCAAGAACTATATAAATAAGAAATGAGATTATTCTGAATCCAATGAAATGCAGACTGAGACACTCAATGAATATATTTTATTTCAACAAAAAGATCAAATCGTATCCATTCCATCTTTAATATCATATTTTTCCATCAGCATCCTGTTGGTGTATGATGTCTTGTATTCCGTCGCAGTTTAATCCAGGGAGTACTGGTGCAGCACCTAGACAGGCAGGACGGCGGTCCCGCTAGCCGGTTAGCGGGCCGTGGGAGTTGCAAGGGGGGCAGGAGGCCCCCCTGCACAGCAGGGGGTGTAGGGGGGCGCAGCCCCCCGCTCGAATTTTTTATTTGAGGGCAATTGTAGTTTAATCCGGATTAGGGTGGCAATTGTAATTTGATCCGGATTAGGGTTTTTCCGCTATATATTTGTAGCGAGGGTTTCTTTCTCTGTAATGCAAGCAATACGGAGAGGTGTGAGGAAAAGTGTTGTAACCCTATTCTCCATTGATAGTGAAGCAGGATCTCATCTCACCGGGGACGTAGGCAACCTTGCCGAACCTCGTAAAATCTGTATGCATTGTTTGTTTTGTTTTTCCATTATCTTCTGCATCGTTTTAGGGTTGCGTTTCTACACATCCATCCATGATCCAACCCTGACCATCTTATTTAACAAAATTTCATCCCAGTAACTATTACATAAGCTCATCATAAAGAAACAACAACTTAAACCCAAACCAGATCAAAAAAACGAAACAGATCGAACACAAAACCAGAGAAGTAAAAAAAAAAAAAGTCTAGTTTCTCCTTCCCTTTAGTCGATCAAACAGGTTGAAACTTTGTGACTCTGCTACTGCCCCACTCAGGCAGAAACCATTTTTTTTTTTTTTTTTTACTTCTCTCGTTTTGAGTTCTATTTCGCTTCTTCTGATCTGGTTTTTTGCAATTTTAAGTTTTTCCTTTTCAGATTATCGCCTTATTATGTTTTACACAGTGATGAAGATCTTATCGGTACAACGGAGACTGGCTCTTCGAAGCCGGTCCTTGACGGCAACAAAATCGTGGTTCTGAGCATTTCTCTTTTATTCCTTCAACTTTTTCTCTTTTATTAGGGTTCATAGCATCCTCTATTTTTAAGGGTAAACTAGTCTTTTTATAGTCTAGTTTAACACCGTCACTAATGGAACGATTGATAGAATCTTCAAACTAGAGGGGAGGGGAGTAATATATATGAAAGTACATGGGAGAGCTTGATATTAAGCCATAGTTCAGGGGAGGGAAGTGTAATTTCCTCTATTTATTTTACTAATTAGTTTGATCTTATCTTTATGATAAGATCTGTTTTGGTTTAGTTGTTGGTTCAGAATAGGAAACCCATTACTTAGATGGATGATTCTAAATACTAACTAATAAGGGATTCTGATTGGCCAATAATACATGAGATTGACTACCAAAAGAAAAAAAATGTGACACAAATGAGAATGGTTCTCAAGGTTCTCTCCCTCCTCAAGAAATCGTACCTCTCCTTCCTTTCTCTCCTCTTTGAGTGATTGAGTGTGATGATCAGGATTTTATGAAAAACCTAACAATTGTGGAGGAGTCTGGATCTAAAGAAACGCATGGAGGCCTTGTGATAGCGAGGTTAAACGAAACGATTGAAACCCTAGCACTAATTATTTGTTAAATGGCTGACCTTACTAGTGAGACAATCCAAATCGCTTCTACGGATACCGACTAATAGGGGTATCAGAGCCTCCCTATCAGTGAGAGGGACCTTTAATTTTATTTTAATGAAGTATTGCATTGATCCTAAAATTTTATTAAAAAAGGGGGGGGGGAGGATTTACCGGACATTTCCCACAGCAAGGCCCGCTCGCATGAGTTTTCCAGCCATGGTCAATAGGCCTAACCGCATGTGCATCTAAACCTGTGCGGCTGCTACAACTCGAACCCAACCCAAACCCTTCATGCTCCTACGCGCACCAAAAGATCATACCAGCAGCCTTCGTGGCCTAAACCCGAGCATTCTATCCTTGCCTTCCACGACTATTGTAGCAGAGACCGATCTGCAGTAGTAGGCTGGTCTTGGAACATGCGACCCTTTGCATTTCTTCCTTGAGTAGCTGGTCATGGTCGGCGGTAGCAAGTTGTGGTCAGGGCATGTGTTTTTATTTGAAATATAAAAAAAGGTCAAAAGGCTAAACCCACAAGAGTTGTAGGTTTGGCGGCTAGAGTTTCTTTGAGAAGATGAAGTTAGTGGAAAAGGACAGGGTTTGAGAATTTTTTTTTTAAATGACTTTATTGTCCTTTAAGTTGTAGGTTTTGAAGTTTGAACTTCAATGGATTTTTTAAGTTTTATTTTGTAAATAATTTAAAGGGAAAAGGATATGCATGCTAGCAGGTCACCTAAGAATTAGGTATGTTAGCGCAATTTTAACCCTTAGATGAAACATAATCGATCTCATCCATTTGTATCTGTTGCCATACCTAAGTTGCCCACCACTGCTGCTCTACGGTTACTCTCTCCCTCTCCCTCTCCGTCTCCGACTCCACTATCTGAATTATCTGAATCAACTCCAACTTCCTCCTATCTGAATCCCTTAGGACTCCCATGGGACTCCCACAATTGTTGAATCAGTTCCATCTGAAACCCGTCTCCTACTCCAACTCTGACTCCCACGATTGTTGAATCAGTTCTATCTGAATCCCTCACTGAGACAGGGAAGTCTCAGGGAAAATTGTTGAATCGACTCCAGCAATCTGCTTGACCAAGCTGGAATCGAAAGATTTGAAAGTTTCCAGGGAGTGAGATCCATCTGTTAATTATCCAGATCTGAGAGAGAGGTCGACTGTGCTCTGTTGGGTTGGGATCCTTTGTAGCCTACAGATGATTCGGATCCATGTTCTGTTATCTTCTTTAAAACAAAGCTCTGTCTAGCTACTGGCGGTTGGAGTGAGAGAACTGTGAGGGGAACCTGCAACTCGATCAGATCTGATGAATATCTGGGTTTCACCAGAGCGCTACTCCCTGAGACTTGAAGACAAGAGGAGGGGGATCAAATCATTTTTTTTTTTTTGCCCTTCGTTGATCTACAAAGGCTTGTTCAACTGCTCAACTTGCCGGTGTTGAAGAATCCGACCACCGACTGAATCCCCACTGCCAATAAACTCTCAGCCCCAAGCTTCCTACTCACTCCTCCTTCTCCGCATCCTTCTCCTCCTCTTTTTCAACATATGGGGTTCACTTCCCCGACAGAACTCTCTCAAAGTAATTCTCATAGATATATATTCCGATGAATACCCGTTCTCTTCATCAAATAACATTATATGTCCATGCCACTCCTATACGAGGTAATCAAATCCCTTGTCTTCATGAAACCTAACGCAGACATGATGTTCTCGAATCGAGATAGCTTCTTCACTTTCTCCTGTTGGATCCGGTAAAATAAATGACTTTTCCGCTGAGAAGAGAGAAAAAGAGGGAGAGTAAAGGTGTTGCAACCGTGAATTGAAAATTTGTAAATCTTCTCTCCAACCAATGATTCAATTCATGTTGATCAAATCCTACAGTCAAAATGTCACTAGCATTCCTAATTCCTAGGTATTACGCTAGCATGCCTATCCCTCTCCCTAATTTAAAGGTTTCCTGCCCAACTTGATTTAAGTCAATGGCTGGGATCATAGTATGGGCTTAAGGGATAGGGATTGTGCATATTAGATATGTCGTTATGGGTTAATTTTAAATGACTTTGTGAGCTTTTGAGCCCATTGGATTTTTCCTTCATGAATGTTACAAAGGTCATGGGTTACTTTTATTTATTTTTTTTATTTTTACAAGGCTCATTTGTGTACATGCCCATCATTTCTAAAATCTAGATTAGGTTATGTTTTTATAATTTTGGGCCAATACTTGATTTCAAAAGGAGGTCTTGTCTTTTAGGACCAAAGGTCCAGATCAGTTGGCCTAACGGTTTTCTTGGGCTTGGGTTTTTATATTAAACCAAATGGATTGGTTTTTTAAACCATATTTGAATCAAATGAGATAAATTGTTTTAAGAAATTAAACAGAACCCTTGTGGAACATTGACCCCTTGTGGTGTGGCCCTACTTGTGGGACCCACGTACAATATTTAAATTAGCCTTATAACATTAAAGAGTTTAATGTTGGAAGTCGGTGCTTAAAATCCTATTTGTAAAAACAATTTTTCAATGAGTTGTGAATACCTAGTTTTGAATAGGTGAGGTCCCACATAATATAGTAATATGTGTTAATCGAAAGTTAGGCATTTTAATGGACTTGCATGTTTTGTTGCATAAGATGTAATAGTCTATTTCACTAAATGTTAGTGAGATGGAATTTACATGTGTGAGATGAATTATCCCATGGGTAAAAAAAATTTATATTGTTTTGTACATAGAGCCCAAATGGACTCGTAACTTAAAGAATTAAGTATCATTTTTAGAAAATGATGGTCCATTAAGCTATTTTGTACATGTAAGCATTTTTTTCGGTTTCTAGAAACACTTGTGAGCCCATTAGCACTTGAACCCTTATCATTAATATAAGAGGAATTATCACTCCCCTCCCCTGAACTATAGCTAAATATCAAGTTCCCCCACATTTTTTCCAAAAATTTCACTCCCCTCCCCTCAAACACAAAGATTCTATCTACTGTACCTGAACGTTTGAATTGGTTGTTAATTCTGCAATATTTTTTTCGAATACCTGAAATACTCCCATACCTGTAGAAAACCCATTATACCCCTCTATGAATTAAAATCCTTTTTCCTCTTAATCAATCAAAACAACTTTCCCTCCTGCATATTTCATACTATTTCTATAAAAGAATTGCCTATATTCAGAATACAATATCAAGTAAATTATTCAATTCCCAAGTCGAAAGCAAATTTCAAACCCAATTTCATCAAAACCTAGCTATCAATTCCTTTCCTAGGGCTCCCAATCGCGAATCGAGCCTGTAACTTAAAAACTCATCCAGAATCAAATCCAAAAGAGTGTTTGTTGAACAATTATTAGATATATATGTACTCACTACTCACATAAAGGTCATGCTCGGCGTAATCAAAAGCCAAGTAAAGTGACATATCAACGTGGTTGATGTCAACATTAACAAGCTTAACAACATTCTCGTGATTAATCTCCCTTAGCAACTATACCAAATAACCAGAAATTTCACCAAATTAGCCCAAAAAACTACTAAAGCAACAAAAGTAAAAGAAGAAAAAGAAGAAGATGAACCATGAATTCACCGATTGCGGTGGGAGAAACACCATCCCCATCCTTAGACTGCTTGAATTTCTTGATAGCGATGCACTTTCCTCGGTTAGGTTGAGAATGGGTTTTCTACAGGTATGGGGGTATCTCAGGTATTAGGAAAAAAATATTGCAGACTTAACAGCCAATTCAAACATTTATGAATGGTAGATAGAATCTTTCCCTTTGAGGGGAGGGGAGTGATAACTCCTCTTAATATAATTTAGTGCTAGGGTAATATTTAGAGCATGGAAAATTTCATGAACATAAGATGTTCATATTATTTGGGGGTGTGATAATTTCTTTTACTTGAGATTTACATATGCAAAAGATTGCCAAATGTTGTCAATTTGAAATGTAGTTTTGTAAAAGTTAATTTTCACATAATAAAATGAAAGGATCAAATGCATGCAATGGTTAGTGGTTATTGGGATTTAAAATGAACCATGTGGATGGATATATATAAGTGGATGGCATGCATGAATGTGAATGTTTCACTGCTTTCCTTCACTCTCTATCTTTCTCTCTCCCTCTAAATCTTTTTTATAAACTGATGTTCTCCCCTGGAGCAGCCCAATTGGTGGTTGGTTTCCCAAGTTTTATTTAATAAATAAAATGTAAAATAGAATTAGGGTTTTATTTCTCATGATATGATCGAGAGCAAATAAGGGTGATGATCGTGAGATGGTCGGAGATGTTGATCGCTTGGAGGAAGCGGTGAAGTTCAAGATGAAATTTTTTTATTTTATAATGTAATAGTTATTTCTATATAACTTGCATTCACATTATCACTTAACTTAAGTTGAGTGGGAGTCGCTAATGAGGTTATGTTACTCTCACCTATCATGGAATCAAACTGACTTGTATGAGATGCCAAGTCAATTTGACTCCAGATGCCATCCCATAACCAATATAGTTAATTATTTACATGTGGTGCTTATTTTAATTATTTAAAAAAAAATCTATGCTTTATTACATGCGGTGTAAAGTTAGTTTACATGCATATAGTACAATAATATAACAATGCATCTTCTACAAAAAAAAAAAAAAAAAATATATAACCATGCATTGAATGTATGTTCCTATAATTATCTATGTATAGTCGTTCTTTTTTCCCTCATTATAAAGCAAGTGTGATATGGAAAATCCTAACTGGTGGGATTCTCACGACCTCCCGTGGTTGGTGAGTGCAGAAGTTTTGTAGTCAATTTTGGTAAGTGCAGAAAGAATAATGTTTGTGATTGATCAATGAATGGTTTGCATTCATCTCCTATTTGATAAGTAGAGGATATGATTAGTGGGAGGTGTACTGCGATGGTAGACACTAGCCCATAATGCCATGATACACTCCGAGATGATAGGTATACACTTCACCTAGTATATGTTAGCCAATAGGAATAGGCATGGTACTCATGTGGTCAAAATTATTGGGAATCATTGTGATGGATAGAATCAGTCTAGTCAATCAATATATGTACTAGGGGTGAAAGTTTGTCACTGACAACCTGAACCCGCCCAGGCTTGTCCTGGACCCGAACAGGGCATGGACCAAGTTTTCTGACCTTGTGGTTGGGTTAGTGTTGAAAAGCCCCAACCCTAGGTTAGGGTTGGGACGGGCTCGGTTGAGGCCTCGGCCCGGCCCAACTCGACCCAACCCTGCCTTGACAGGGTCAATTAGGGCTGGGTTGGGTTGGTATGAACCCGGCAGGGTTGGGTTGGGCTTGGGTTAAATTTTGAGGACCTAGGATTGGGTTAGGATTTTAAGAACCCAGCCCAACCCGGTCATGTTTCACCCCTAACATGTACAATGAATTCCGATAGGCTAAGTTGTGCATGTAAGGGTTGAATTGTTACAATTCACATCCCAAAGCTTTGAGGGAAGCATAAGGTGTAACAAATCATTGATTGAGCTTCACCCACTAATGTTCAATGGTATATATTTGCAAATTAATTGTACATCATTACTCATTTTACTATCACTAACTCACTAATTATTTTAATATTAACCCCTTGTCTGATCTAAATTATTTGGACTAGACAAGAAGACTATTTGCTCATATTTGTATTTTAGTAAATTGATTTATCCTAAAAAATAAAACTCTTTTCCTAGTTAACTTTATGATGATTGCTAAGGGTTATAGACATGATGAGGACGTTGAAGGAGATGTTTAAGAGTAAACTAATAATGCTCGTTGAATGTCAACTAAGGACTATCATATTACCCAAGATGACTTAAGCTCTCCAGTCTTGATCATGTCATGATAATGATAGGTCATTCTTTTGCATTTCTATATTTTCACCATGAAATTTCACTTTTTGGGGAAGATTTAAAACCTATGTCATCGTCTTGCAAGTTCTTGTATTCCCTTCCATTTATGCACTTCTTTTACTTATTTTTAATGCTACTATCTGTAAGATATCATGTTCCCGCGACGATCCACCCGTAACAAAGTTGCTACAATTTCGTTGTGCCAGATTTCTACTGAGGATTTTGATGATGTTTGGTTTAGAACTTGAACTGACCAAAACAACTGGATTGTGGACTAAGCAACCCAAGCACTGGTTATAGGGGACTTACCTTGTTACAAAGTTGAACCTTTAAGACTCCCTTTTTCTTCTTTTCTTTCTCTCTTTTCCCTCTTTTTCCCCTCTTTCTTTTCTATTTATTTCTTTCTCCTCTTGCTTCCACGAATTTGGGGGTTGGGAGAGCTCTAAAAATTGTGAAAGGTCTCCCCCCCCTTTCTCTCTCTCTCTCTCTCTCTCTCCTCCCCCCCCCCGCCCCAATCACTTCCAATCAATTCTCTCTCTTCCAATCAAAACTATCTTCTTCCAATTAATCTTAATATCCTTCCAATCTTGTGACAAATTTAAAAATCTTTCTAAATTTGCATTTACTTCTAGCTCAAAAATTCTAGCCTTCCTTTTATTTCTACTCTCACCTACATCTAACAATTATACCTTTTGGGGAAAGATTTCAAAGGAAATATCTAACTTGGAAATGGCCCCTCATATTCTCCTTATTTTCTTTCCCTTTTTTTTTTTTCATGGTTTGCTAATCTTGGGGATTTTTCCCCCTTTCCAAAAAATTTATCCAGAACCCACAACACACTAGAAATAGCAAGTGCAATAACCAAAACAGATTAGCCTAAAATAAATAGTATTTTGGATGGATTCCTTATTGAACAGATGAGCAAATTTCAAGTATTGAGAATGCTATCAGGAGCTTCAATTTTATCTAAGTACTGAATTACAAATGCTTTGCCCACACTTGAGATCCATACTATGAATTTCAAGAATCAAAATTGAATTGGTCCAGGTCCTAATTCTAGCGATTCTTTCGGTCCTATGCGATTGTGTGTTTAGAAAATGGGCAAGGGTAGTGAAACCCATGAAGCATGACTTACAACAATAATACTTCACAAACAAGAGTATAAATACAAGGGAAATCCAAAGAGATCAGAGATCAGGTGGTGCCCTAATTTCTTAGAAATGATGGGTGTGAAGAGATATATTATATGGTTGTATATTGTACCCTAATCCCAAAAAAACATTTGAGAAGTAGAGCTCCTAGAAAGACTTACCTTTGATAGAAAGTTCTCTATTCACCTTCACCAGGAAGAACTGCCTTCCCCACCATCACCGGACAAGACTGCAAAAACCCTTAACCCATTGTCTCCTTTGATTTGGAGAATTTTAGGATTTTACATTTACAAATAGGAAAGGCTGGTATTTTTTTGATGATTTACTTCAAGGTTATAGAAGGTTAACTAAGTCTTTTCCATTTCAAAACTAACACCTTTTTTTTTCTAGTAAAGAAACTAACACCTTACTGATGGTGTTATATTTTAGGGGGAAAATGTAATAAATGAAACTCTAGAGGGATAGGTGTAATTAGACCAAATTATAGAGGAGGGCGATATAATTCTTTCCGGTCTCTGAAGCTGCTGGGATAATAGTTTGACAAAAACAATTTCTTGAATTGTTCCCATGTCGGTTTCGAGTGGGTTACCATCAAGATGGGCTTGGAAGCTTTCCACCATGAGTCGGCCTCATTCTTCAACTATAAACCCGCACATATGAGTTTCTGGGCTTCTGTGCATTCAACCACCTCAAATATTTTCTCCATTTCTTGGATCCACCGATTCAGCTTTAAAGGATCACTCCCCACCTTGGTGAAGACAGGTGGCAAGTGCTTCTTGAAGGATTCCGCCGCCTTAGCAGTAGTAGCTACTGGTGTGTAATATGGTGGATAAGCCGGATAGTATGGATATGGCGGTGGCACCATATATGGAGGAGTGCCAAAAGGTGGAACCCGTGGAGTCACCACGGGAGGTGTATCCCATGTGCATCTACAGGTGGTGCTCGAGGAGATGTACCCTTGGTTGAACCTCGGCACCCGACACAATGAGAGGATCGTGTGGAAAGGCTGCCACACGGGGGTGCTGACTCATTTGCATAGGGTTCAACTGTTGTTGCACAACATTCATAAAAGTTTACTACTGCTAGAGTAACTACTACTGAAATGCTTGTTGCGACTGTAGAATGAGAGCCACAACATCATTTGGAGTGATAATGGGAGGAGGATCTAGGATTTCATGTACAGGTGCGTCCTCAATTATCTCTTCCCATCTAGGGCCCACCTGGGATCGAGGCCCCAGAGGATTAGGTGGTTGTCCAACAGGACAAGAACCACGAGGGTCTCCTCATGCATTACTACTGGATCTAGTACGTACCATAATGCTTTGTACCGGAATTGCATCAAAGTTAAGTATGATTAAGTGCTACATTTATCACGTGTACCCACAAAATCAATTGCACATCATGCCTCCGATCACATTATCATATTGTATTCCATCGTCGTAGTACGCATCCACAATTTAACCTCCACATAATAACATAATCACCTCACATGAGCATGCACGCAAATCTATCGTACAACAGATTACAATTCATGCAAAATTGGGGTCTACTAAGAATAGGAGGCAGAATTTCAAATTCAGGGTATTTTGGCTCCAAAAACCCACACCGGCGGGTAATACTGGCGGGTGGGATGGGTTCAGGACCCACCGGTTGCGACCCATCGGTCGCTAGCGAGGTGTTGTTAAGAGGGTTTTCTTACCCTCATGTCATTTACTTCTCATTCCTCTCACTCTCTATTCCTCTCAAGTGCATTTGAAGCATCAAGCGCAAGGTTGGAAAGTTGCAACCAAGCACTCTACACATCCACATTTGGATTAAAGTTCTCAACATCAACCACAAAACTTCAAGTAAGTGATTTTTCTCTTTTATACTTTGGGATTTCGGTTGTTCTTGTTCTATATCCTCTAGAATTCGTTTTTCTTTTGATTCTTTCCAAACTATGAATGTAGCATGAGGGTACATCATTTGACCATGGTTCTCTTCTTCAATCATCCCATTTATCATTTCCATAAGTCGCTTAGCCCTATTTTTCCAATTTTGCTGTTTTAGGGTTTTCTTGTTCTCTTTCTTTTACCTTGCACAATGTATGACCCAAATGAGTTTATCAACTCTCATTTGGTTGCATAATAGTGGTGAGAATGACACATTGTATGTATGCTTCACTTATCACTCCTTGGCATGAATTTCCACTATTCCATGAAGAAAATTGGGGGTTTTTCCTTGTTTTGACCTCAATAGGATTAAGATATGTGTACTCGTGTGCATTTGAACCATATTTTACACACCATTGTCAAATTTTCCTCAATGATATGAATGCCCATGCTTCATTCTATTCTCCATGAAGTTTCCCTCTTTTCCTTTTCTCCTCTTAGAAATCTGTCTAGTACGTTGTGTTGATACTAGCTTGGGCATTTACATGAGTCTATGGTTTAAGTAAAATGCTCTAAATCCCTTGGCCTTCTTTTTTTTTTGCATAATGTGCATCTAAACTCATAACCCCATGATTTTCACTTGGTCATTACATTGTATTTGTCAATTACATTTTTCTATCATCTTATCATTCATACATGAGCACATTTTGACTATGGCATGGGTACTATAGGGGTTTTCTCCTCTTGTTTGTCATTCAATACACATTGCCCCCTACAAAGTGCCTAATATGAGTGCCATTCACACTAATTTTTCCCCTTATTACCCTATTGCATTGATTCTCTTTTATCCTTTGCTTTAACTAATTTCCTTTGAAATCTTTGTCAATCTCTTATGTCTTCCATATGGATTTTGCAGGATGTCATCACGTAAAGGTAAAGAGGCTGCTTCCTCTTCAAGGAGTGGAACCATTCCGAGTAGGAAGAGGAGAGGTGCAGCCCCGAGCTCTTCAGCATAGAGGGCTTGTGCAAAGAGGAGTGCTTCGGTAGATCCGGAGGAATATGATGAGCAGATGTTCCAGAGCCTTGAGGCGGCCATAGCTTGGTCTAACATCTCTAGAAAACCCGTACTCATGGAGAAGTTAGTGGTGATGGCGGACTTTGTACAACTGTTGGAGAAATTCACTGCCCTAGGTTGGCAATCTATTCTTTCCTTTGACTCCCCATGCTACTCTGTGCTTGTGCATTTGTTCTACTGCAACCTAGAGGTGTCTTATGATGTCCAAGTGTACGCCCTCAAGAGCGGGTGAAGGGACGTGACATATGACTCCCTATAGAGCTGCTAGCGGAGATTTTGGGCATCTCCATGGAGGGCAACTGGTACTATTGTCCTCCCAGGGGCAAGGCCTTAGGCCCCTTCATGAGCCAAGATCTATAGAGCCATATCTATGAGAATATCTGTGGCAGTGCAGTCTATCCTGATTCTGAGACTACATTCATTCATGAGGTTCGGGTCTTCAGTCGCTTGGTTCAGTTCAACCTGCTCCCCAGAGCCGGTCACCGGAACTAGGTGAATTTCATGGGAGCGTACATGGCCTATTGCATATATAGGGCCTGGAGGATGCTTCTCGTATATGCCTTCCCTTTGTAATCATGAAGACCATGGAGTATCACACCGCACATCCATTAGATAGTAACATCCCATACGCCCGATCTCTTACTAGTATATTTGAGTATTTTTATATGGATCTACGGGGTGAAGAGAGAAAGTCCCCATCAGACAAGTTTTCCCAAGGAATCTTACATAAGATGAGTTGCATGGTGTGATGAGAGCCAATGAGGAGGAAGCAGCTCAAGAGGGGGATGATGAGGAGTAGGATGACGATTACATTCCCAAGGTAAATGAGGAAGAGGAATTGGAGGATGAGGTTCCCATTGATGTAGCACCACCATCTCTAAGTGGAGCTTTTGATTTTCAGAACATGATGGACAGACTAGAGGCACTACATGCAAGCCAAGAGTGAATCCTGGAGAACCAAGCACACATGGATATAGATCTTACATACCTATCCGATTCCATGGCCTCAGTCTCCGCAGAAATGACGGGGAGCCTAAAACAGCTCCTGAAGGGGGTGGATTTGGTGAATCGTCGCTTCAACTATTATGATAGTGGCCTCCACATCAACTTGAGGTCCCGGGAAGAAGTTATTGACTTAGATGATGATTGATTTGTGGTACAAGTTTGGAATAGTTTTATATAATTCTGGTTTTGGGAAACTCTTCTTTTATTTTGTTCTTCTTCTTTCTTTCTCTCTTTTCATTATGTGACTCTCTCTTGTATTGAAACTTTTTGTACTCTCATTTTGTGCATGCGACATGATGAAATTTGTATGTTTTATGTCTTTTCGACTTTTATATGAAATCTTTTATATTTACCCAACCCAATCCGATTATAGATTCTACAGGGTTTGATCATAAAAATTGTGTGTGATTAGACCTAGTTATTAAATTCTCCGAATAATTTAGCCGAACAGAATTTTATCAAATTTTATGAATAATTCTGTCCGAATCTGAATCAAATAAAAAATTCTCAAATTTTATAGACTATTTAAAAATTCATGAATAATTCGGCCTAACCAAATTTTATCCCATGTTAAAAAAAAAAAACTTTATTTTGAATTAGTCAATAAGCCTTTAGAAAATAGTGCGGTTATTATGCATTTATTATTCTAATGTTAATTTTCTTCTTTTTTTAATAGAAACTAACAAAGTTTATCTTTCCTGAGGTAATTTCTCACACTTCTACAAAACAATAAAAAATCTCTCACCCCATTTTTGTTTGTCTAAGTCTTACAGTCGTTACACTCTCTCTAGTCTTTAAGGTGAACATGCATGGTGTGTGACGTGGGTCTAGTTGAATTTGTGCTTAGTCCCCCTCTCAGTCTCTCTTTCTCTGATTCAATTATTTGAGTAATAGGAAATGAGTTTAGAAAAAAAAGAGCTAAATATAATATATATTTTTATCTTTAAAATTTAAATTTTTAATTTTTATATCATTTGTATGTTATGTACATATGATAATTAATAGATAATATGAAACAATTATTGCAACTATTAAAAATAACATCCGAATTTTTTGTCCGCTTTTTATTTTTGTAAATGGATAATTCCTAAATCCAAATCCGAACTCAAATTTTATTATCTTCGCTTTTTTGACATATATTTTGACCGAATCGTTGAATTAATGAAACAAATTAATCCGAATAATTCCCGAATCTGAATTTAATAACTATGGATTAGAGCATCGCGCTCTAATACCACCATTGTCACGCCCCATTCACATAGAACCAAACTGGTGATTGGGTTCCCACCGGGTAACCCAAAACTACTAGGATCATCTTGTAGAGCCCTACTCTTTAAACCCGATTTATTGATCGGTCGGTTTGGCTTGGTCTTGTAGGGTCTGAGCCAGAACGGGTCGATGCCGATGCCTTATGGTATATGACAGCAAGGGTGACGTCAAATGCGGGGTGGCCAGAAAAGATGGAGCCAGTGCCCAAGATGATCCGCACGCCTAAGTCATGCCCTTGCTCATATCACAAGGCCATGTATGAATAGGAAAGGTATACTATCGTACTTGAATGATTGAAACTTGATCCACAACGCGTGGTGAAAGTGAAGTACATGTTAAGACTCCATTTCCTCCAAAATGCAGCAAGATTGACTTGTTTGGTCAACTAATGGGTGTCACTGGTAGGTGCGAGACCCACCAGTGTGTCCCACCTGTTGGGGTTTTGTGGACCCCAACATGCCTGGTTTGGATGAGCACGTGTGTCTCGACCTCCTTGTCGTAATGTGGTCTTGTATTTCCAATGATGTCGGCTGCCTCGCCCGAAAACGTGATTTAATGCATTTCATAAATGGACAAAACCAAACGGATCTTAGAATATATTTATAACACTATGGTATAAATAGCTTTTATAACACTCTCTCCCTCATTTATGGTTTTTAGCAAAGTGGGTGAGAGGAGCAAAGAAGAGGGACAAAAGAGAAAGGAGAGATGGAAGAGGAAAGAGGCTTACCCCTTAGATTTTGGAGCCGCACCCGACCTTTCCGTGGCCAGAATAGTGTCCGATGACTTGAGATCTTCATTTTGAGGCAAGTAACACCATAGACCTTGAGATTCGATGAAACCCTCTTTGTATATATTTAAATCTACATGATAATGAAGCCATTATGTGATTTCCTTGAAGTATTTGAGAAGGGAAACTAAGATTTGGAGGTTATTGAAGTGGCATTTGAGTTTGGGAAGGATTTCTTTCCCCAAATCTTGTTGTTGTCTTAGATCCATAGTACAATCAAGTAGATGAAGCTTAGAATGCATGGGAAATGAAGTGGGAATCACTCTATTGGGGTTCTAAGAGTTAGAATGGAAGAAAGAAGGAAAACAGTAAAAATCTGAGAAAATCGACAGGTAAGACAAGCGGGTGCCTGACCCGCCCGTGTGACCTACCAGTCACACTTGTCCCCTCGGGTTCTATGGGTGGGTAAGACTGACAGGTGCCTGACCCACCGGTGTGACCTACCAGTCACACCTGCATTTCTGTTTCTACTGGCGGATGCTTGACACACCAGTATGACGTGCCGATTTAGGTAGAATACATAGGTGGGTTTTCCTACCCACTTGTATGACCCACCTGTAGCCCAAATGAGCTCTGACTGAAACCAAACTCATCGAAAACCTTCTTCACGCTATTAAATGTGTTGTGACCGTATCCTACGTCATTTATAGTCCCGATTTGGACATATTTCTAAACCCTTTATCTATGCTAGGTTTCGAGAAACTCATCTTCTCACTCTGGATCTTACCGATACCGCGAGTGCTGATTCTTCTACTAAAATTTGTAAGTGGGGAGAGGACTTTGATCTTAATTTTTAGAGTGTTTTTGGCATCATATGCATTTATAGACTATATTGACATTCCGATTGCCGTTCCCATGCATATGATTGATGAATGAATGATGCACTTAGAACTGAACATGTTGTATCTCTAATTCCATATGCATGATTACTTGCTTGAAATCTTGAGAATGTATTTATCATATGATGGATTATAATGATGATGTTTTCCGATTATGTGTGGGATTTCTAGATTAGATGCCGTAGTCGGCTTGAAAACAAATGCATTGGTACACCATGGAATGGGACACGAAAGTACTATACAGTTGTACTATCTTATTTAGGAGCATGTGGTTAGGATTTCATATTTCCTCGTGCTACGACCTTCCCCAATAGGGGTTTACGTGTTGAGTTATCATTGGGGGGTAGCATCGGTCGTGGACCGCCGTGGTGGTTAGAAGTACGCCTAGTTAATCATTAGGACAGTTGGAAATATTGGTGATATATTCAGAGGGCCAATCGTACTGATTTTAATTTCTACTGTGGTTCGTCCACGATTTACTTTTCTGCTGTGGTTCGGCCACAATTTACATTTCTGCTATGGCTCAACCACGATTTACTTTTTCAAGTGCTCACGGTGGGCCTTCTCCGACAACCCTATGGGCATATGATGAGATAGAGGACACGTCTCGGACCTGGGGCATTCGTGCACCATGGTTGTGAGTAGCACGTTACCTATGACCTAGAATGATTTGTTTAGGTTGACTAGGATTAAAATGAATCTCATGCATATAGTATCTTTTGAAATACATTTGTTTGTGTGCACCTTTCTTTCCATTTACTGAGCTAGTGAGCTCACCCCTCGTATATACACATTTTTAGATGATTTTGTAGGATACTCTGTAGAGGAACCTATGCAGGGTCCCACTAACGAAATCCCAGTGGGGGATTGGTAGGTCCCCGAAGAATTCGAACACGGTGACGGCTGCCTGTATGAGGGTTGTGTTGCAGGGCAACAGTGGCAGATTCCATTTACTGTACTCTTTTGATTCTTTGGTATATTTCCCTTTTGTGCTCTCAATAGTTAAATTGCTCTGTAAATATCATGCTTACGGGCCCACATGTAAATACTATATGTATAACAATTTGAGTATCAAGAGTATATGCGAAATTACATGTAAGCATTTATGACAAGACTTCTGCTATATTATATTATTATATTCCATTGATTACTTGTGGCTTGCTGTGTTATGGTTACTGTATCAGATGATCCTAGTGGTTTTGGGTTACCCGGAGGGAACCCAGTCACCAGTCCAGTTCTAAGTGAATGGGGCGTGACAACGGTGGTATCAGAGTGCGATGCTCTAATCACACACAGCTTGTAAGAATTAAATTCTTAGAAATCCAAATTTAGGCAAGGGGTTGGGAAAAAAACTTAAAAGGCTTCGCCATGATGCATCCATAAGTTAAGGGTACCAAAATGTGCACACAAGAAACAATACACAAGAAGAGAATTCCATTGCTTCTTGTGTGCACATTTTGGTACCAAAATTGTTTCTCGCTCATATTGGGACCTAAGGCTCTACCCCTTGGAGGGAAATAATACCACATACCCTCCAATGAGATGCCCAGGATCTCTGCTAACAAATCATTAGGAAGCTTGATGTTTCGGCCCTTGACCCGGCTGGTGAGGGTGTACATCCAATTGTCATAAACCACCTCCAAGTTGCAATAGAACAGCCTCACAAGTTTGGGGTAGCCCTATTGGTCAAAAGATAACATGGATTCCCAACCAAGGGCTGTGAATCGCTTGAGTAGCCAAACTCGAACAAAATCCTTCGTCACAACCGATTTCTCCATCAATACGGGTCTCTTTTTGAATTTGACCCAAGAGCGTGCAGCCTTAAGACTGCGAAATACATTGTCATCATAATCCTCGAACTCCTCGGAGAGAACTCTTGCGGGTCAAGCCCAGGAAGCAGAAGAGCTGGAACTAGAACCCCTCTTCTTCCTGCTAGAAGCTTACCCGGTTCTAGATGAGGAAGCTGCCCCTTTGCCTTTGCGGGAAGACATCCTGCAAAAGATTAGAAAAGAGTATGTAAGAAAACCGATAAGGTGCAAAAAGAAAGAAATTGTAAAACAAAGAATGAGAGTAAAGGAGATGACATGCAAGAAAAGTGTACAAGGGGAGCAATGCATGTAGCATGACAAATGAGGGAGAAGAACCTTACGAGTTTAATGCTATTGACATAATGAAACTATAAGTGAAAAGCAACAGTTGGATTTTTCTCAACCGGGTCAACCTCCCCGGGTACTCACTCCGCAGGACCCACCTGTAGGGTCAGGAACGGGACCACAAGTGGTGGGTACACCTCCAATCCCACCATTCGGTATTCCTCAGCATGGGATGCCTCCTCCATACTCCTACTATCCTGTCTATGCTCCTAACTTCCCGGCAATGAGTAATACGTCAAGGGTAGTGGAGTCATTCAAGAGGAACTTACCACCGGTATTCTCTAAGGTGGGGAGTGATCCTCTGGAACCGGATCAATGGATCCAAGAATTAGAGAAGATATTTGAGGTGCTTGAGTGCACGGATGCCCAGAAACTTATTTGTGCTGGGTTGCAACTCAAGAAAGAGGCAAATTCTTGGTGGCAAGCCTCCAAGCCTATATTGATGGCTGCTCATCCAGAACCTACTTGGGAGCAGTTCAAGGAGTTGTTCTTGGACAACCATTATCCGCGCAGTTTCAGAGACCGAAAGGAGACTGAGTTCATGGCCTTAACTCAAGGAGGTAAGACTGTCCTTGAGTACCAACAACAATTCGAGAGTTTGTTCCATTTTGCCCCAAGGCATATGCGAACAGCTGAAGAGAAGGCAGCAAGGTTCCTAAAAGGCCTAAAAGCATCTATTGGGTCTGTGCTTGAAGTCTTGGATTTGACCGAATATGGCCAGATTGTACAGAAGGCCAAGACCATGGAAGATAAGCAAAAGGGTGAACAGTCCCTCACTCCTGGACTGTGGAAGAGAACAAATCCATTCCCAGATGCGGGAAATTCCTCCAAAGCATACCGCGGATCATACAGTTCTGGGCCTATGTATAGGCAGCCCTATAGGCCATCTGGCTACCCTCCTAGGCCAGTTGGTGGTTCGGGTTCTACCTCTTTTCGCCCGAATACTAGTGTGGCACCTACAGCTCCAAGGCCACCTCGACCTCCATCTGCAGCGGGTCAAGTGCAGAGGGGCCCCGCTCCAGTTTCGACGTCTCAGATTCGTTGCTTCAACTGCCATTCCTATGGGCATTATGCGAAAGACTGTCGGGCCAGACCAGCCTTGCCCTCCAGTCAGCCCTCTGCGTACCGACCTCCCTTACCTCGAGGCAGTCAACCGCAGGGAAGGATGTATGCCCTATCAGCCGAGGAAGCTGAGGCTAGTACAGAAGTTGTAGCAGGTACATTTTAAATTAAGAAGTTCATTATGATTAATATTGATGACCTGCTGAAATTACATACATTGTTATACTAGGTATCCTACCCATATCGGGCATACCAGCCTATGTTTTGTTTGATTCAGGAGCTACTCATTCATTCGCATCTAAGAGATTTGTAGGGAAACTTGGGATGTCACCCAGGATCCTAGACCATGGAATGATTGTTAGTATGCCTACTGGTAAAATTGCACAGCTGAAGGAAGTGTATGGGCCGTGCCCAGTGGAGATTAGTGGGAAGAACTTTGATGCACAACTCATTAAATTCAATATGCAGAATTTTGATGTTATATTGGGTATGGATTGGTTGTCGGCTCATCGAGCTAATGTGATATGTGCGGAAAGGCTGATTAAGGTAACAGATGACGAAGGGAAAGAGTGGGTATACCGAGCAGATACAATGAAAAGGGTGAGGAAGGTCCTTGTCTCCGCTCTCCAAGCGGTAAAGTTGCTAGAAAGTGGATGTCAGGGTTTCATAGCCTCGGTACTCGATGTTGATGCAAGAGTTACACCTCTAGAAGAAGTAAAGGTGGTTAAAGAGTTTCCCGATGTTTTCCCAGATGATCTGATGCATTTACCACCTGATAGGGAGTTGGAGTTTGCCATAGACTTGACTCCTGGAGTAGCTCCAGTATCTAAAGCTCCATATAGGATGGCACCAGCTGAATTGAAGGAGTTGCAGATGCAGTTGCAGGAATTATTAGAAAAGGGGTTTATTCGCCTGAGTGTTTCACCTTGGGGTGCCCCGGTGTTGTTTGTCAAGAAAAAGGATGGTAGTTTGCGTATGTGCATAGATTACCGGGAGTTGAATAAGCTAACCATTAAGAACCGGTATCCATTGCCACGCATTGATGATTTATTTGATCAGTTGCAAGGAGCCAGGGTATTTTCGAAGGTAGACCTTCGGTCCGGCTATTATCAGCTCAAGATAAAGAGCAGTGATATACCCAAAACAGCATTTAGGACTCGATACGGCCATTATGAGTTCCTAGTGTTGTCCTTCGGGTTAACCAATGCGCCGGCAGCATTCATGGATCTAATGAATCGAGTATTTCAGGATGTGCTCGACAAATGGGTAATTGTTTTTATTGACGATATCTTGATCTACTCCAAGACCGAAGAGGAGCACACTCAACACTTGAGAATGGTGTTACAGAGGTTGAGAGATCAACAGTTGTTTGCCAAGTACAGCAAGTGTGAATTCTGGCTTGAACAAGTTGGATTCCTGGGGCACGTAGTGTCTAAAGCTGGAATCGAAGTAGATCCTGCTAAGGTGAAAGCAGTAGTGGAATGGGAAAGCCCCAAGAATGTTACTGAAATTAGAAGCTTCTTGGGTTTGGCTGGATATTACCGGCGTTTCATCGAGAATTTTGCTCGGATCTCAGCACCAATGACCAAGTTGACTAAAAAGGGTGTGAAATTCGACTGGGCAGAGGAATGTGAGAAGAGCTTCCAAGAATTGAAAGAGAAGTTGGTGACTGCCCCTGTGCTGACTATTCCTGAAGGCACAGGTGGAATGACAGTTTATACCGATGCTTCCAAAGTTGGTTTGGGTTGTGTTCTCATGCAACGCGGTAAGGTAATAGCGTATGCATCCCGACAACTAAAGGAATATGAGAAGAATTACCCCACTCATGACTTGGAACTAGCTGCAGTCATTTTTTCCCTTAAGATCTGGCGACATTATTTGTATGGGGAGAAGTGTGAGATATACAGTGATCACAAAAGCCTGAAATACTTCTTCACCCAGAAGGATCTGAACATGAGACAGAGAAGATGGCTTGAACTCATGAAGGATTATGACTGCGATATTCAGTATCATCCCGGCAAGGCTAATGTAGTGGCAGATGCATTGAGTCGGAAGACACAGACTGTGTCGCTCTCATACTTAGCAGTCAGCTCACCACTTGTGCAAGAGGCAATGCTAATGGATGAAACTCTCTTGTATGAAGGGGCAACCTTAGAGCTTGAACCTCAACCAGAAAACCTTAAATGGTTGACGGTATCCTTGTCGGCTCTACAGGTGCATCCGACAATTAGGCAAGAGGTGATAAGGAAGCAACCTTTAGATCCTGAATTGCAGCGGATCAGAGTTAAGGTTCAAGACCAAACAATGAACGACCCAGATTTTACTTTAGCCAGTGATGGGGCATTGATGTTTCGAGACAGATTGTGTGTACCCGATGATTTGGATATACAAGATAAAATAGTGAGAGAAGCACATAGCTCCGAGTACTCACTCCACCCAGGAAGTACCAAGATGTACAGAGACCTCAAACAAAGTTACTGGTGGCCAAACATGAAAGTCACCATAGCTTTGTATGTGGCGACTTGTCTTACCTGCCAGAAAGTGAAAGCTGAAAGGCATTAACCTTATGGTACCCTTCAGCCACTCCCAGTACCAGAATGGAAGTGGGAAAGGATTACAATGGACTTCGTCACCGGACTACCAAGTACACCTAAGGGAATGGATGCGATATGGGTGATTGTGGATCGGCTTACCAAGACTGCTCATTTCATTCCTATCAAGACCAAGTTCTCCATGACCAAACTAGCACAACTTTACATGGACAACATAGTGCGCTTACATGGAGTGCCAGTGAGCATTGTTTCAGATAGGGACCCAAGGTTCACTTCCAGATTTTGGAAAAGCTTACAGCGTGCCTTGGGATAGCAACTGAATTTGAGTACAGCTTTTCACCCACAGACGGATGGTCAGTCGGAGCGAACCATACAGATAGTAGAAGACATGCTCAGGGCATGTGCAATGGAGATGAGTGGCAGTTGGGAAGAATATATACCTCTTATGGAGTTTGCATATAACAACAGTTACCAAGCCACAATTGGGATGGCTCCATATGAGGCGTTATATGGCAGAAAGTGCAGAACTCCTTTGTATTGGGATGAGGTAGGTGAACGTCAAATGTTGGGACCTGAGATGATACAGATGACTTGTGACAAAGTCGACGTTATTAGAGAACGGATTAAAGCAGCTCAGTCCCGTCAAAAGAGCTATGCGGACACCCGCAGGAAGGAGATTGAATTTCAGCCAGGAGAAAAGGTATTTCTCAAGATCTCTCCTACTAAAGGTTTGCAAAGGTTTCACAGAAAGGGGAAGTTGAGCCCAAGATACATCGGACCATTTGAGATCTTATCCCGGGTTGGCTCAGTAGCCTACATGCTTGCTCTGCCACCTCGCTTGGGGATGTTCACAATGTATTCCATGTATCCATGCTGAAGAAGTACGTGCATGATCCATCTCATGTACTACCCGTGGAACCAGAGTACCTAGAAGCTGATATGACCTACACAGAACAGCCATCTGAAATTTTGGACCGGAAGGTGAAAACCCTTCGCAACCGCTCCATTTCCTATGTAAAGGTGCGATGGGCTGATCATTCACTTGAAGAAGCATCTTGGGAGGTAGAAGAAGAAATGCGAGCCAAGTACCCTCATCTTTTTGATCAACCAGGTACGCAATTTCGAGGACGAAATTTTTCAGAAGGGGGGGTAATGTAATACCCCGCTTCCTAAACCCGGTCTGATTAAGCGGTTGAACCGGTTTAACCATGCAGGAACCGAGCCTGAGGAAATTAGAGCAGGTTCCTTATGGGCTATGATGGCACGGGTGACCTTAAACACCTGCTGGCCCGACAAGTCCGAGCCAGTGCCAGAAGAGACGGGAGTGCCCAAACCGTGTACGTGCACCTACCATAAGGCTATGTACGGATAAAACAGGTATTAGATCCGTATTTTAAGGTATATACGTATGCTACATCGTATGTTTAGGGTGGGGTTCGCGCCGAGGTCCGAACCCGGTCAAAATCCCAAGTTTTGGCTCTCAGGTGGGTAGGACAGGTGGGTACACCCACCCACCTGAGTGACCCCTCCAAGACTATTCACTTAATTAGGAATGGTATATAAGGCTTTATGATTTTCTTTTCTTTCCATTTATTACCCTCGTACGTTGGTGAGAAAAGTAAAGAGGAGAGAGAAAAGAAAGGGAAGAAGAAAGGAAGAGAAGGAAGAGGAAGAAAAGGGGGATTTCAGCGGCGCCGAAGCTCGATCTTCCCATTCCGGTGCCGGGAGAGTGATCTTCAACTCTAGATCTACAGTTGGAGGTAAGAAAAGTTGGGTTTTGTGAACATTCACCATACCCAAGCTTTAAACCCTTGATTCGAGTATGGTTTCTTGAGATCTTGTAAATACCCTTTGAAATGATGAATCTAAGGTTTAATAGATGATTTATGTGTTGATCTTGAAGGATTTGAAGAGATATTGACAAGGTGGAAGGAACATTGTGGGTTTGAAGTGGTTGGAGGGTTTGAAGTCGTTCTTGAGCAAAGAAGGAAAGATGGTTTTCCCTCACTTGAATCTAACCTAGATCTAGGTTAGAACCATCCTATAGGACCTTGAGGGTGTGAAGAATGGGTGGGGAAAAGCCCCATTTGATTCCCCAAAGAATGGAGAAAATGGGGAAGAAACAGTGTCTGTTCCGCCAAGACCGGTGGGTACAACCGGTGGGCTCCTACTCGCCTGTGGGTACCCACTTGAGAGGGCAGGGGCCTTCTGGCCCAACCGGCGGGTACAACCGGCCGGTACAACCGGTGGGCCCCTACCCGCAGGTCATAACCGGTGGGTAAAACCGGTGGGTAGACAGCCCACCTGTCTGACCCACCCGTGTGGCCCCGAAGGTGATCCTTATGTCCGATCGAACCCAAATCGGACGTGTGACCTTCTTTTGACGTTCTAAACACGATTTTGACATCGGATTTCATTAATTTTGATTCTAAAATGGTGAAGTACTAACCCCGCTCAATTATGTTAGGTTCACCAAATCCTACCCGATTCGCTCCGGATCTCACCCGTACCGAACGGGAATCCTTGTACGCTACAAGTAAGTGGGGAGAGGACGTTTGGCCTTGTTTCAAGGCATTTGTTTGGCATTCATTTAACTATATCTAATCTAGTCATGTCATCATGAATATGCTATATAGATTAGTCATTCCACACATTGATGTGCATATATGCTATGTTTACTTTTCAAATGCCAATTGAATGAGATGTTTATATGTTGAATGTGGACATCATGGTGCATAATGCATTGATAGACTAGATGCCGTAGTCGGCTTGGAAACGAATGCATTGGTGGCCCGTGGAATGGGACACGGAGGCACTATGCAGTCGTACTATTGTCATATAGGAGCATGCGGTATTAGGATTCTCACCATCCCGTGCTACGACCCTTCCCAACAGGGGTTAAGGTGTTGGGTTGCCATTTGGGGGGAAGCAGGGGTCGCGGTTGTCGGACACTGTGGCGGTTAGGCATTACGCCCGACGAGTCATGTAGGACAGTCGGCAACCCCGGTGGTACATTCAAGAGGGCCAATCGTACTGCTTTTCAATTGCTGGAGTCAGCACCTTTATTTTCAGTCATTTACATTTCTGTTGAGAGCCGGTGGACGGCATTGTCTTTAGTTTTCTGAGTACTCACGGTGGGCCTTCTCCGACAGCCCTATGGGCGTATCGCGGGAGGGAGTTCGCGGCTCGTACCTGGAGTATACGCGCAATGTGGTTGTAGTAGCACTAAAACGAAAGACTTAGTAATGTTGCTTAGGTGGATGTGATTTAAAATGTATAGCATGGCATGTAGTGCATATGATGTGTTGTGATGTGTGGACTGCTGTGTGGTCCATCTTTCTACTTACTGAGCTAGTGAGCTCATCCCACGTGTACACCCTTTTTTAGATGATTTTACAGGTCATACATCTGAGGAGCATGGGGTGGGTCCCACAGTCGAGTTTCCTGAAGAGGACTGGTGGACCCCTGAGGAGTTAGAGCACGGCGCCGACTGCTCGTGTGAGAGTTGTGCTGCGGGACAGCAGTTCTGAGGCCGTGCTGAGCTCCACTTCTGAGGCCGAGCTGAGCTCTTCTATATGATGCCGAGCTGGGCACGACCCTTGACGCCGAGCTGAGCTCCAGCCTTGATATCGAGCCGAGCTGTGTACTCTGATGGTTTGATGATTTCCTGTATATAATTGATATTTGAATTTTATTCTTTTTGTGTATATATCATGCCTTCGGGCCCAAATGTATATAATTATTGTATCACCATTCGGGTATCAAGTATTTGGGATTTATTCACAGGTAAAACTTAGTCTTCTGCTGATCTGATGAACTTATGTTAGAGTGCGTATGCTGTGGTGGAATACAGTATCTGATGATCCTGGCAGGTTTGGGTTAACTGGTGTTAACTCGATCACCGCTCCGGTTCAGTGTGAATGGGGTGTGACAATCCTTGCCCAATTGGTGAAGATGGAAAGAAAGTAGAATGAGATATTCAAGCTCCTACGCCAAGATGAGGAAGATGAAGATGACGGAGAAGAAGAAGAAGAGGCGGACGCAGAGGATGAGGATGCAGAGGATTAGGAGTCCTTACTCCTTTTATATAATTTTACTTTACCGATAAACTCTTATTCTGTTTTATATTGTGGAACTTAGTCTTTGTTTTAGTCTTTCTTGTTACTTTTTGCTGTAATACTCTGAGATACAATGTTGAACCTATGGTTATTTTCTATGTGTTATGTTAGTTTAATTTTCTTTTTTGGGTACATACTCAGGGGGAGCATTTTAATATCTTGTGTAGTTTTAATTCTTTTTGCTGTTGACAAAAAGGGGGAGAAATATCTATCTTTGTTTACTCTTTCTGGAAATGACAAGTATCTCTCTTTGTTTACTCTTTCTGGAAATGACAAATATCTATTTTTGTCTACTTTTTATGGTTGTGAATTAAAATATCTTATTGAATTTTACACTGTATTACTGTCATTTCTTGTATTTGGTTATATTGCCTATGTTTGTTTGTCATCACCAAAAAGGGAGAGATTGTTGGGAAACATGTCCACACTCCTTACTATGTTTTGGTGTTAACAAATAAACATACGTCTTTAACTTGATTTGATAAAATGTGATTAGCTTGAAGAAAGTGTAATTAGTTTGAAGAAACACTTAGAAGGGTCGAATCAAGACATCAAAGTTTGAACTCATGTAGACATGACCTTGAAGCTTAAAGACATTCAAGACCAAAGATGAAGACATCAAGACCCAAAATGATGAAGACATCAAAACCCAAGATGAAAACCATAGGAAAGAGAATATATTTTTTAATTTGTACATACATTGCATATGCACAGACCTCATGCATCATACTAGAATGACCTTAGGTGGTAGAGTGCAATATGCTCTAGTAAAACTCTATGAAAACAGATTGACCTGACTTAAGGGCATTTTGGATAACCTTAGAGTTAATATCAGGAAATGAACCTTCGTAAAAGTTGTAGAAAATTGAGTCACGATTCCAACACAACTAGTTTCGGGTTAATCCGAGGTCGGATCAAAAAGTTATAGTCAAATCACCAACAACAAGTCAGTATGACAAAATTCTGACATAACAGAATCTATCAAGCTGGCGGTCGATCGGATAGAAGTATCCCTCAATCGGAATAGTCTGAGACCATATCCGATCGACCTGTTGAAAGTCTCGATTGATCGGTGCCTCCTTGAAAAAGCTCTAACAGCTAGTTTTTACCTC
This sequence comes from Macadamia integrifolia, assembly GCF_013358625.1. Taxonomy (NCBI): domain Eukaryota; kingdom Viridiplantae; phylum Streptophyta; class Magnoliopsida; order Proteales; family Proteaceae; genus Macadamia; species Macadamia integrifolia. The sequence goes on along the minus strand of NC_056560.1, from coordinate 37,073,399 downwards.
AATGGCTCTTTTCGATCGACCGACTACCAATGGCGATCGATCGATGGTCCTAGAATATGACTGTTATAGCTTGATTTCCTATCTAAAATGCTTCACTAAGCTCACCTATAAATACCCTAGCTGCTCGTAATTAAATATCAATTAAGAAAGAGCATTAAGAGCATTATTGTAAGCATTCAAGAGTCATTAAGAGTTCCACCAAAAAAAAAAAAAGAATCATTAAGATTATTCTATCCTATTTGAGCTGTTTGATTATTTTAATTCCAACAAAAAGCTCAAGTCTCAATCAAGTCCTCCACTCTCTCCTGTGCAAGACAAAGCCATAAGAAATGACTTTACAAAAAGTGCATCATTCATCTCTCATTCTTATCATTTGCACCACACTTGAGGTATTCCTCTTATTCCACTACTTGTTATTTATTTCTATTTTTATAATTCTAGACTGCACTTAGGATTGTAAGGATTATCTTATTCTAAAAAGAAGAATGTGTCTCTCTACCTCCAAAAGAGATTGTAAAGACGTCTCTCTGCCTGTAAAGGAGATTTGTAAAGATACTTTTATCCGTGAAAAAGATTGTAAAGGTTTTTCTCTCTACCTACCGTACTGAAAAGGAGAACTAGTAGAATACCTTACAAGAGGATTCTTGTAGGAAATGGATTAGACTCGGATTGAGTCGAACCACTATAATTCTCGGTGTTGTGTGATTGTGCTTGTTCTATTTTATTATGCATTTCTTATTTACAATCACACTTGGGACAGTACTTCGAAAAGAGTCAAAATTCCACTAGTATAACATATTCATCCCCCCTCTAGGTTATTTCAAAATAGAGAGGAGCAAAGACCAACACCTCAAAATTTAAAAATCGAGAGTTGAACTCTCCTTAGAGCCTAACTATAAAAAAATTAAAAAAATAAAAGGAGCAGGGAGGAGAGAGAAAGAGAGGCTTACCTGAAACGTGGGGAGCTAAGAGAAGCCAATGTCATCTGCACCCATGGTTTTAGGTTTTGGTATTAGATCGGTATTATCGTATCGGTATCAGCTGAGACGGATCCTGATACCTAGTCAATTTGGGATCGGGTATCGTATCGATATCAGGGATAAAATCGTCAAGAAAACCTAATTTTTATGAAAAATAAGGGTAATATTGACCGACCCAGGTCAATATAGCTAATCCTAGATTAGTATCCTATCAATATATTATAGATCGATACCAATACCAATAATCTCATGAACCACAAATAAGGTTGTCAAATTAGAACAGGAATGGAAAATTGAAACCAGATCTATAATTGGGGAACAGAATCGAGGGAACAAAAAAAAATTCTTTGTCAGAGAACTTGGTTATTTTTCGGTTCTAACATAAAAATGGATGGTTAGAATCAAAATCAAACCAAATTTAAGTACCAATATATTATAGTAAGTTGATACACTATAATACTAATATAATATTATTATTTTTTTTACTATCATCATATAATCTGCAACTATCAATACCACAAACCCAGCCCAACTCATTTTGGACATAATATCTCCCACAATATAGGGTAGTTTTTGAGAGGCACCTAGGAATTGCAGTAATGTCTTATGAATGGCACGCAAGAAGAAATGTCAGTGGAAAAATGAGTTCAAGTAATGTAAAAAAGACGTGAGATGGGAATAACTTAAGATGATCACTACATCGTACCAGAATGGAGTTAGTTTTTTCCTTTCACCCACAACAAGAGAGATAGGAAACAAAGGTTATTATCGACTTTTTAATTCCTCCACTTGGTGCAAGTTATCTTTTTCCTAAAAGAAATGTCGAAATTAATAGGTACTTGGTTCACAAATCACACTTTTCAAAAAGAGAAGAAATTTTGTAATTTACTCGACCAACCTACCTCAAGGTTTATAAACTAAGAATCAGTCATAGGATCAATTTCAACTGATTTTAATTTGAATCAAAGCGAACTTAGTTTTGAATCAGCCTAGAATTGACTACAGTCTTAGAAATTTGAATCGGACATAAAAATTAAAGATCTTTGCAAAGCTCTCTGGTGTATCTTCTATGGGTACTCTGCTTCTCTAAAGTGGTATATGAAAGTGCGGAAACGACTTGGATCGTCCCACTGGTAGGGTCATACATTCTAACAACCATTAATGGAGAGGTATAGATCATTACCTGAAATTTCATAAGTGCAAAGTCTCCACATGATCTTAACCATTTCACTGTGAGTTTGTCCCATATATACAACTTTGCGTTCCTTTTGACTCCAAGCTCCTCCACAAATAGTCAGGGTTTACACAAAAACCCTAATTATCACTCAATCACTAGTGTAGAGAGGGCGAGGAGCACGACTTTTTAAAGGAGGGGAAAATATAATCGTGTATTTACTTTGTTTTTTAGAGTTCATATATATTTTAAATTAAAATCCCTATTAATTGGAATTGTAAATAAACCCAACTTTGGCATAAAGATTTTCTACTTGAAGTCAGTCACTCACCAAAATCAATCTTATCATTATTGATAAGATATTAAATAAATAGAAAATTACTATATCATTTTCCTACCAATATATATGCTATCACCCTCCTTTCCACCGACTACTAGTTACCATGAATGTTACTTTCATAAAACAGAGTCTTGTTTTCAATCATGTCTTCGAGGGGAGAGTGTTGAGGCAAAGATTCTTTTAGTAAGATTCCTCTTAGCCCTTTGGTTATCGACACTGTTCAAATTCAAAGGGGGGGGTGAGAATAGACACTATTTCAATTAAGTCCTATGATACTGACAAGGGCGAGGGGGAGAGACCTGACATTCTACTTGCACAATTGGGTAAAAAGCATTTGTTTACTTACTCTAAAAGGAAAGAAAATCCCATTTCTAACCCACCGTGTACATCTACGCTTCTTGATCTTTTTCCTCATCAAAGACATCAAATAATGATATTTCTTTTCCATCTTATGGGGATGTTCCTATTGCTATTAGGAAGGGAGTAAGAGCTTTCATTAAGCACCCTAAATTATCATTGTCTCTATTGAGTCATTTTCCTCATCCTACCTTGCCTTTGTTTCTTTATTCCACCTAGCATTTATTCCATAGGATTGGGAAGAAGCTTTCACATATACTAAGTGGAAGGATGCTATGGTAGAGGATGAAGCAAAAATATATATAATGAGTGCCAATGGGTATCAATGAAAAAATATATACTTTAACCATGTTGGCTGCTAGCAACTTCCATAAAAGTGAGAAGCATAACCTGCTTTCTCTTATGTGCCAGAGTACAACATATGGCTTAGAGAATGGAGTGGTTTTTATTGACAATAAATAAACAAATATTATGCATGAAAATTAAACAAGTCAAATTAGCATACAACTAATATTAAAAGGTGTAAAAAAGGACACCACGAACGTATTTTAGATAATAGACCTAGGGCAATACTACACTATTGAAAATGAAAATGCTAGGAAAAAGAAATTAAATTAAAAGGACCACTTCTATTAGTGATTGTGCCAATGGTTATCCACTAACGCACTTAAAGTTTTAAACTCAATCCATGATGATGGAGGTTGCTAGCAACTTCCATTATTACAAAGCATACCTGCATATTTCTTATTGTGATGCCTTTTCAATGAAATGATAGGAAAAAGTGAGAAGTGTTATTTCGGTGTGGGAACTCTCTAAGATATACTGTAATGAAGTTCATTGGGTAGTCACCTGCTTTCACATAAGATTTGGTAAATCTGTTTTGCCATCACTAAGAGATTCCACAGTATATAAGAACATAAGATAATAGAAAAGAAGGCAAACGAGATACAAGGAAAGACTGATTGTTAAGGAGATACAAGGAAAGACTGATTGTTAAGGGCTTCACTATCGCATTGACTAGCTGGATTATTCAATCCAGATCTCTATGAGCAGTGAGCAGTACATGTCAATTTTACATTGATTGGGAACAGATGCTTTCAAGCTGGATAAAGTTGATGCAAATGGATTTTAACATACTCCCGAAGAAAGAAGAAAACCAAACGAGCCTTAATGGCCAAAAACTTAAAAGGAAATTGGGCTAGCTTCCTTAAGTCCAGTCCGACATGGGGCTTTAAAGCCCATTAGTCCAATAGTGGGCTATGTTTTAGTTGCTTCTCTTTTAATTTTTTAAGTTGTTTTGTTCGACTAAGAGACTTGTTACCTAGCCTAGTGGGTTTCCTTCTTGAGTAATGTTTTCTATTGGTTATGTAATTACAGTTAGATAGCTTTCTCATTGGGTAGGGATTTTTTTCTCTTTTCTATATCAAAGTATGTAGCCTATTCTAGGTACCCAGTGAATTAATCAAAAGAATGGTTGTTGCCTTTGTTGCTGTTGTGAGATCCAGTTGAGAGTGGGAAATTCTTGAGATTGGAGGAATTCTAATCTAGGCCTGTTGGTGAGAGATCAAAGGTCATATTCTCTTCTATAATTTCTATTTATTCCCTCAAGTAAGTGGTGATTCTTGTACTGTTTATGGTGCTTGCTGAAATTGATTCGTCCAGGGTTTGGAAGGGTTTATCACCTACTATATTTAATGTTTTATTTCTCGTCTTATTGGGGAGTTAAATCCAGCCAAGGACAGCCTTCCAAACCCTGCTTTTGCCCCCTTTTGGCTGATAACTATTTATGTGATTGTGGGAAATCTGATCGGGAGATATCTCCACACTTTGGGGCATTCAATAGAGCCTTTCTATTGACCTTCAACCAGGTCCTTTCTCATATCAGGCTTGCAGATCTATCAATATCCGATTTCTAGCTGAATCTTAGTTTGGGATCGATACTACACTGCTTAGATTATTACTTCAAATCTTACCATTCTAACATTGTTGTGTTATAGGGTTTACTTTTTCTAACAACTGGTGAACATTGGTCAAAATCTGACCTTCATCGGATATGGTTGACTTTGATCTTACTGTTGACCTAAATTCTATTTTAGGGTTAGCTTGAGTTCCTGTTAAAAGGGAATTATAATCTGCACCTAGGATTCATCCTACCTACCCCCCC
>NC_056560.1:37029238-37068364 GCF_013358625.1 Macadamia integrifolia | reverse complement strand
CCCCCCCCCCCTCCCACACGCCCACAACTACAACCACCACCGCATATGGACATGGTTATACGAAAAATGTTGGAATTTAAAACATCATAATTCTAATACACCATGAATCGTTTCAATGCAATAAGGGTAAACAATATATCGTTCATCGTCGATAGCATATTGTTTCCAGCGGAGCTTGACACAGCCATTGATACCATCTTTGTACGAATGAGCAACATTTTTCTTCTTCAATGGAGATAGCGTTCTCCCCTAAGTATTTTCTCAATATGGTTGATTTTGATCTTACTATTGACCTAAATTCTATTTTAGGGTTTGCTTGAGTTCTTGTTAAAAGGGGAGTATAATCTGAACATAGGATTCATCCTACCTACCCCCCTCCACCCACCCACCCACCCACCCACCCACCCACCACCGCATATAGACATGGTTATGCAAAAAATGTTAGAATTTAAAGCATCATAAATCTTAAACCATAATAGCGATTTTACCCATACACCATGAATCATTTCAATACAAGAATGGAAACAACATACCTTGAGCAACCTTCTTCTTTTTCAATGGAAATAGGTTTCTCTCCTTAATATTTTCTCAATACACTTCTCTAATAGGTGAAATTAGTATATAACCATATAAGGTAGACCAATCAATTAGAGAAAAAATGTTCCATATTTGCAACCAAACTAATATGGTGGGAATCCTTAATAGAATCCAAAATATTTTACAATTAAATTAAATATTGGATTTTCATAATCGAACCCAATCAATGGTCAAATGGGACAAATAAGGAAAATAGAGAATAATATCCTACAAAAAATTGTCATTTATTAGATATTTAGAAGTCATGTAATCACAAATGCTGATTTGGCCCTACGTACCCCTAACAGAGGGACTCAAAAAAGGGGAATCAATAACATGGAGGAATCCGACCATGACTAGTTAGCAGGTTCCAATCTCTACATTCTTTAAGGTTATAAACTACTAGTGAAATAAGGGGTTATAACCATCTATCAGAGTAAAAATCTTGTCTTCAAAGTGTAAACAAGCCACTTAAAAGTCATAATCAAGTTAAAATCTCTGATCTTGTTCCTGAAAAGGCCCTTCCCTCCCCCCCCCCCTCGATGTCTCCGTGAGAGAGAGAGATGGATTACTTGGATTCGTATCCCCAATTAGTTGACTGCCACTGAGCTAGAAGCTCATCTCCACAATCTCTTATTCTTATTCTCTAGTCCAAACTAATAAAAGTACAAAAAGAGTATTGCATGTTGTTTTCAGCAGAGGAACTTGATCCGCTTGTCCTTGTGGCTCTTGCGCTAGTGCATGAGTAAATGGGAGGATGTACAAGGAGCATCACAATGTACGGGGGAGTGTAGCAACGTGGTATTTTCATGCAGCTTGTGTTTGGGCAGAGAGAATTTCAGACTGGTAGGGCTTTTATTTTTCCTTGAAATTTTTACTATATTTAATAAGGGAAAAAGAATACTGTCCACCTACGACCACAATAAAATATAGGAAAAATTGACATATTGGCCAAAGAGGGATTGTGGTATCTACATGACCACAATAATGGATGCAATTATAGTCGAAGATAGGAACAAAGAGTATGTTGTAACTACCTACTAACTATGAGACAGGTAGATTAACATGGTTGAATCTGTCAAGGGAGCCTGTTGGAAGCATAAAGGGAGACATTGGCAAACTGAAAAGGCATCACCAAAATTTGAACAAACCAAAATACACAATGTGTTATTCTTTATCTTTTCGCCTTTTTCATGTAGATAGTTAGAATTTCTTTTTAGTTCTTCATTAGTGCAGGAGTAAGTTTCTCTTGAACTTCTATAATCATCTCAGTTTTTCGAGTAAAGGTTAGCATTCCAACATTTAGTTCAATCTTAATTTATGTAGCTCCTGTGAGGAAGTGTTAATTCTCAATGATAAGTGATTTTAAGTCAATATAGCAATCGGGTGAACAGAGAATTCCACTTCACTTATCAAAAGAAGTCAGATCCCCATTTTGGGCTATCAAAAGCTCTGGCACGCCTGGGAAAAAATAAATTAGTGAAGAAAGCAAATTGTAACCAACTCTTGTTCAAAGGGTCTACATGTAGGAGCAATGAGTGTCAAAAAGGGAAGAGAGCATGCCCATAATAACGTAGCATGTCCGTCAATTTCTTATTGATATTTTTTGATAAATAGTATAAATTAAGGGGAAATGTACACATTAATGGTATGTAATTAAATCGTGTTCGTTAGCATGATATTGACTATTGGATGGAATATAATGCATCACAACCGTTCGTTCCCATTAACGATGCATCACCAATGATTCGCCATTGTTGTAACATCTCCCCTCTCCTCCCCCTCCTCCCCCTCCCCTCTCCCTCTCCCTCTCCCTCTCCCTCTCCCTCTCCGACTGATTCTCCTCATGTCCACCATAACCAAACTTCCCAACCCCAACCTATCCCATCCTTGCTCTATAAGTCTACCACCCCTGTCAATTTCCCCTTCATCTCTCTCCCCTACCCCTACCCTTACCCTTCCCCACTAATTGCCTCTCCCCTACATGCATTCTTCCACAATAGCCGGCCTCGCACTTACCCTAACCTCGCCCCCTCATCTCGCTTTGCCACTCATCCCCCCTCCACGCCAATCCATACACCCCATCAAATTTCTGCATCATTAAACGCCAAAACCCATGATTAAGGATCTAACTACAAATTTTTACTACAACTAAGGCACTTTTTGACAACGTTTTTGCTATTTCTAGACAGAAACAGCAGAAACGGTTTTTCACGTTTCTGAAAATAAAAACGGATTTTTTGGTGTTTGATAAATCTATTTTTCGGTTTTTTGCAGACATAATGCCACTAAAAACCCCAATAGTATCATTGGATGCCCAAAAGGGAGAAAAGGTTCGGTTGCCTCTTTTTAGGTTTACTACAACTAAGGCACTGTTTGACAACGTTTTTGTTGTTTCTAGATAGAAACAGCAGAAACATTTTTTCATGTTTCTGAAAATAAAAACGGATTTTTTGATATTTGATAAATCTGTTTTTCGAAACGTTTTTTTGCAGACATAATGCCACTAAAAAACCCAATCGTATCATCGGATGCCCAAAAGGGAAAAAGGGTTCGGTTGCCTCTTTTTAGGTTTAAATAGTTGAGAGATTTATAGGGCACAATAGCCTTTTTTTTTCCTCTCAATTTCGTTTCTAGAAACGACGAAACAAGTCCGACTTGTTTCGTCAAAGTCGTTTCTAGAATTGGAAATAGGCATAAATTTCGATTTGTGTTTCTAGAAATGGGTGAAACGAAACAACTTTATCAAATGCTTTTTAAGCTGTTTTTCCGTTTCTAGGAACAAAAAAATGCAGAAACGACAGAAACGGAACGTTGTCAATTAAACGGTGCCTTAGAAAACCAAAAACCAGGGACAAAAGGAGGGGGGAGAGAGATGGAATCAGCCTTTTGGTTTATGCGTGCTAGTAATAGTTGGCCATATGCTTTTCAATTGCTTTATTCTTCATTGGTTGTCGTCGATGCAACCCAACCACCACCAATGGGCATTTGTTGAGGAATCGTCTATTTAGTTTTTGGTGATAACTAAACCATAAGAATGTGTTTGATAGAAATGAAATATCTATCCCTTGTCATATTATGAGTAAGTATGCAGTATAGTTTGTGGAAATTACTTCACGGTTGATCAAGGTTCTTGATTATCCGCTTAAGGTACCAAGTGACAATTCAATGGTCATCATGTGCCTTGAGTAAGACCAAGTTTGTTGGATATATATGCTCCACTCCTATAGTGGATCAAGAGCTTTATAATTCACCATTCGAAGGCATCTCTAGACTTAGGATTTTATTTTATATATCTCTTGTAAAATTCTATGCAAAGTGATTCTCATACCATAGACACTTAAGACAAAAAACAAAAAATCAATTTATTTACAACGGTGTACCTTGACTTAGGAATTTTTGAAGGACCGATCTCGAAAATTAACCCGACTTAAATTGAATGCTTTTGAATTAAAGCATATTAGAATAACAATGAAATCTAAGTCATTCAAAATCGAATTAGAATTATCCTTAAGAACATATGATGCTTCAATGCATTGAATCCATGGATTTCAGAATCCACAATTTTTGGGAAGGCCCGTTTAGACCTGTTTAAGACCTATTTAACACAGGTCCATAGCCCGATTAAGGCTCGTTTATGACAGTTCAATTCTAGCCTGAAACTAATCAGTCCAATTATAAATCGTACCATGCCCACCAAAACTAAGCATGTTTAGCTAAACGGGCATTCACAGTGTAAAACTTGAAACTGATTAAGCCCGACTAAACCCGACCGAGATCACGGTGACATTGCATCTTCACTACATTCTTCCAATCTCCCACATTGCAGTCCGACTAACCTTAACCTCTGCTCCAAACGAACACTCCCAGCAATGGTTGCAAACTTGTTGCCCGACAGTCCTCATAGGCGGCCTTACTCCTCCACTACACTTTGATTTAAGTTACATGCAAGTCTTTCCGCTGATGATGCATTATTTTTTCCGTTGTTGGACCTAGATTTTTTTAGTGTGACTGGGTGCCTAGCACGTATGTGATGAATAAAATCATCGGAACACCTACTCAACATACAAACATGCATTCCAAGAAACTCTCAATCGCCGGAATACGAACTGGATGCCCGACCGCGTTGGAGAGGATCTTGTTTCCTGTTGCATAGGCCGGCCCCATCTTAGTTCACTGTGTCATCTTTGGGAAGCAACGGGAACTAGGGAGTGAGAATCTAGATCTCGGTGGTTCCAGTCAAAAAGAGAGTCATGGACTTCTGACTACCTTGGGTTTTTCTTTTTGGGTAAAAAGTACAACGTACCACAATTCTCTTCTGTCCTTACTAACAAGCCAAACAATATTTTGCCTGAATTGGTAGTCTCTGGTCTTCGCACCAATCAAGTAGAGAAAAATTTGGTAAAACCACCATGGATAAGAAGTGTGCATTGTGCATTGTGCATGGCATTATATACTTTGACCTTAAAAATTTTGTAACATATATTGAGCCATCCAATTGAGTTAGGGGCTTTAGGGCATGAACTTTGCCAATTGTCTTCCTGTTCAGTGTTTTGATATGCCCACTTTGGCATGACACATGGGTGAATGCAGGCAATTGTGCTTCATTGATTCATTGGGAAGTGGTTTTATATCTAGGAGCACAATCTACGATAATAGTTTTTGGAATCTTGCTTCTCTTCTTAGCGTTCATCGTTTAGGTTGGCCCATGGTTGCTTGGGCTAGTGACACGTGATGAGGCGATGATCCAACAGTTTGACAAAGGCATGGAAAATGAGACCCTAATAAAGACTCGAAGAACAGAGCACTAAGAACCGTTGAATCATCACCTTGCCATGTGTCGCTCACCCAAGTAACTATGGGCAAGACCTGGGCGATAAGCGCTAAGAGAGGAGCCAGAATCTATTTCTTGTGTCTCTCTTCTCTTTCAAACAAGGGGCATAGATGTCTTTTTATAAGAAGAGGAGAGAAATAGACACATGGAGCGCTGGGGTAGGCCACACTACTCCCAGACAAAGTTCTTTTTTCCTTTGTTTGATTCAATTAGACTGTAACCATTCCAAATAGGATAAGAAAAAATGGGGTTGCACTATTTAATTAGAGGCGTAATCTAGGTATTCTAAAGTAATAGTGAAAGCGGAAATTAGTAAAAGTACTATGATTTTTTTTTTTGGTTTGATACCCAGGGTGTCCGGATCTTTTGACCCGACTAATTTCTGGGGTCACTATGATACTTCTTACACAGAACAGGGTCAGTTCGAGACAGAAACTCTCGTGCGGTGGCCCCAAGAATTCTTAAGTAATAGTGAGAATGGATCTATTACTTGTATGATCACTTGGTCTTACAAATGAGCATCCAGCATCTGTCTCACTTCTTACCATTACATGGTGAAGAGGGGTATATTTGAATGCAAAAGAGACAAGTGTTAGATGCTCACCGTACGACCATATGATCATACAAGCAGCGGATCCAATCTCAGTAATAGTGGATGGGGGAATTTGGTATAAGTATGCTTTTAAAGGGAATCGGAAAATTTCTCTAGTAGGAGAGGCTGAGTTGTTTGAGTTGTCATAGGTCAAGTTTATGTGAATAAATTTTTTTTTTCCCATATCTAATGGATTTTAGCTACAATGGCATTGCAATTGAAAATATTGCATTTGGAAGCAGAAACATGAGATGCGATTAAAGTGAAGATCACCATGGGTTCAGTTGGGACTTCGGACCTCAGTTTATGGGATTAGGTCTTATATCACGTGGACCCCATGGATCCCACTTCCCACCCACATCCTTTCTAGTTTGGAAGGCGGCAAGAAAAATCACCTTTTTTTTTTTTTTTTTGGGTGAAGAATAAATTTACTGATGGTGATAAACATGTGTGCAACCATTAGCTTTAGACTCACAAAGTCTCGGAAGCCAAGGAGTGTAATATGGCCAATCTATCAAACACATGATAGACAGGGCCTTCCGTGCTAGGGCATCTGTAATACTATTCAGAGCCCTTGGAATACAAGTGAAAGAAATGGAAGCAAATAAAGAACACTACTGCCTAATATCGTTGACTAGTGTCGCCGCCTCCAGAGGTGGTACTTCATTATAGTCTTGAAGTAAATTAACAATCTCCTTGCTATCTGAGTCTACTTGAAGATGTAGATATTCTAAAGCCAAAGCATGAGACAAAGCAGATCTAATGGCTAGTGCCTCTCCTTGAATTACTGAACTTAGGCATTAAGGAACTGAGATGGCCTTAGTCAGTCCTCCAAACTGGTCTCTGAAAATAAATCCCAAACCACCTTCCGAAGTCCCACGGGGAAGCGCCGCATCACAATTAACTTTGATATAACCCGGAGTTGAGGGTGACCATTTCTCAAATGGTGCATGAATAGACCTGCCCCGTTGCTACATTTTGTTAATGATCCCTTGTATTAGCTGTAGTGAATTCAACATAAGCCTTTTTCACCACCATTATCACTTCTTGTGGGGTCCATATCTTGACATTGAAAACGAGATCATTCATTGCACGCCATAGATACCCTTAAAGGAAAGATGCTTTAGAAAGCGACTCATGGGCAAGCTTCTTATTTGATCGGAATAGAGCATCCCAGCTTCCTAGCCATTCATGGAGCAATGGGATATGATCTGATGGGGGCAAGTATGAAAGGCTACTGCCAAACCAAACCAAGCGTGCAAAAGAGCAACAAAGCAAAATATGATCAACTGATTCCTTTTCCTCGTGTCAGTAACAAGGGTAACGAGGGGTTAAGGTGTCTATTGCAAGTCATAAATTGTTTATCAAAATTGAACAATCCATTATATTAATTGATTTGGTTTTAATTTTAAAATAAAATCAATTTAGCTTGTTTAGAATCGATTAAATTGATTAGAATCGATATATTATTGAACCGATTATACATATTAAACCGATTAAAAAATTGATTAATCCTCACATTCCATGTTAACGAGAATATTTATTAATTAGTTTCTATTTGAGATATTTGAACCATTCCATAAGCAATTCGGTTCTGATTTCTACCTACTTTCATATCTAGAACTGGATCAACTCAAATCAAACCGAAACGATTAATTGATAAGAACCAAACCGAACCAATAGCGGATGACTCACTGTGAATCTAAACTGCAAATCTTTATTGAGAAACTAGTGGGAAAGGGAACTTGTAATGGTGCAGAAGAAGGAACCGCGTTTGACAGTTAAAGAGATCGTTCCCCATCGAGTATGGATTATGGAATGAAATTACGTTCGCCATCATGAAAAGAGATATGCTACCAAAAATCACTCTTACGTTACTAAAATACCAAACGTTGCTTTGAAGTAAAGCTGATGAAAATGAAACAACCCGGAATATGAGAGTGAAATTCGGACGCACACCCTAATACTTCTTAACTGTCGAATACACGCTAGGCACACAGGCACGATGGAGAGGTCTCATTCTTTTGGGATGCATGCCCGGTGCTCTCAATCTTTGTGAATAAGTATCTCTGAAACGGTTTTAAAGAGGAAGCAAAGTTGAAGCTTCGGTGCTCTTTCCTGGAAACTACCCACCAAGCTTGTATCAATGTATAATAACTCCCACGTAAACCTTGTTGTTCATAAGCTTCAATCTCTCATACTCTCTTTTACTGTATTCTCCTTTGATTTTCAATCATGGCTATGTCTAGTTCTTCTGGTTCTGCTTATGCTTCACATTATGACTTCGCCGCTAACTTCTTCCTTGAGGTAGCCACCCTCACTAAGCCTCAAAAGAGATGGCGCTTGGCTTTCAAAGCCATCTACTCCACCCGAGCTCTCCTTTCTCTTCTTATCAATAAGAACACTCAGTTTCTCACCCTTCTCTCCCATTCCCCTTCTTACACTGCTCTTGACATTAATGATCATGACTACTCCTATGCCAATTCCATGGTACCTTTCTCCAATGTTGACCACGAAACCCTGTTTGCCGTCGTGAAGGAGAAGAATTTACGACTTCTTGATCAGTTTGGAGGAGTTGATGGAGTTGCTGCTGCTCTCAATGTTGATTTCAAGGATGGAATCCATGGTAGCACCGAAGATGTTACTCGCCGAAGCAATGTATTTGGGTCTAATACTTATCGAAAGCCGCCTGCGAAAGGGTTCTCACATTTCATCTTGGAAGGATTCAAGGATACCACAATTCTTATTCTTCTGGTATGTGGTGCTCTCTCTCTTGGATTTGGCATCAAAGAAGATGGACCTAAAGATGGGTGGTATGATGGTGGGAGCATATTTCTTGCTGTCTTTCTTGTTATTTTTGTCTCTGCAATTAGTAATTTCAAGCAATCGAAACAGTTTGAAAAGCTCTCTGAAAAAAGCAACGACATTAGAGTTGATGTTATCAGAGATGGACGGCGGCAACAGATCTCCATCTTTGAAATCGTCGTTGGAGACATTGTTGTTTTGAAGATAGGTGATCAGATTCCAGCGGACGGATTGTTCTTAGATGGTCATTCCTTGAAGGTGGACGAGTCCAGCATGACAGGGGAAAGTGACCATGTGGACATCAATGGTGACCAGAACCCTTTCATGATCTCTGGAGCCAAGGTTGCTGATGGGTATGGCAGAATGCTTGTCACTTCTGTTGGCATTGACACAACTTGGGGAGAGATGATGAATTCAATAAGCAGTGAAACAGAGGAGCAGACCCCATTACAAGTTCGCCTCAATAAGCTCACTTCTTATATAGGTAAGGTTGGTTTAACTGTTGCTTTCATTGTTCTTGTTGTGATGCTAGTTCGTTACTTCACTGGCAACACAAAAGATGAAAAGGGGAATCGCGAGTTCATTGGAAGGGGGACTGGATTTGATGATGTGATGAATGCTGTAGTGGGTATTGTCTCTGCTGCTGTAACAATTGTAGTGGTGGCCATCCCAGAAGGCTTGCCATTGGCTGTCACTCTCACTCTCGCTTACTCTATGAAGAAAATGATGGCTGATCATGCTCTGGTTCGCAAACTTTCAGCGTGTGAGACTATGGGTTCAGTCACTACCATATGTACAGATAAAACTGGTACCCTCACATTGAACCAGATGAAGGTCACTGAGTTTTGGGTTGGCGAAGAAGCAGTTACTGATGGGGCTTTCGAGGTGATAGAACCCAATGTCCTTCAATTGCTGCAAGAGGGAGTTAGTTTGAACACAACTGGCAGTGTTTATAAGCCTAACTCAGGAGCTGTGCCCGAGTTTTCTGGTAGCCCAACTGAGAAAGCCATTCTCTCGTGGGCTGTGTTGGATTTGGGTATGGATGTCGAGGAAGTGAAGCAGAGTTGCACAGTTCTCCATGTTGAAGCCTTCAATTCAGAGAAGAAGAGAAGTGGAGTTTTGATGAGAAAGAATGGTGAGAAGGCAATTTTCGTGCATTGGAAGGGAGCTGCTGAGATTATACTAGCTCTCTGTTCTAGCTACTATGGCATATCAGGGACTGCAAAGCCCATGAATGAAGAAAAAAGGATGAAATTTGAGCAAATTATTAAAGGTATGGCAGCTAAGAGCCTTCGATGCATTGCTTTTGCCTACAAACAGCTCTCAGAAGAAGAAAATGGAAATGCCACCCAAAAGCTTGAAGAAGATGGACTGATCTTGTTAGGCCTAGTGGGTTTGAAAGACCCATGTCGATCTGAGGTAAGTAAGGCTGTGGAAACTTGCAGAGAAGCTGGTGTCAACATTAAAATGATCACTGGTGACAATGTTTTCACTGCAAGAGCTATAGCCATTGAATGTGGAATACTAAAAGGTGAAGAAGATTTGAACAATGCAGTGGTGGAAGGTGTCAAATTTCGAAACTTCTCTCCAGAAGAGAGGAAGCAGAAGGTTGATACGATCCGGGTTATGGCAAGATCTTCCCCCTTTGACAAACTTCTGATGGTACAGTGCTTGAAAGAGAAAGGCCATGTTGTTGCCGTCACTGGTGATGGCACTAATGATGCACCAGCACTAAAAGAAGCAGACATCGGGCTTTCAATGGGAATTCAAGGCACCGAAGTGGCAAAGGAGAGCTCAGACATTGTCATCTTAGATGATAACTTCAATTCAGTTGTCACAGTTCTGAAGTGGGGTAGGTGTGTCTACAACAACATTCAAAAGTTCATCCAGTTTCAGCTCACAGTGAATGTTGCTGCCCTTGTGATCAACTTTGTTGCTGCAGTTTCCTCTGGTAAAGTCCCATTAACAGCAGTCCAGTTACTGTGGGTGAATCTGATCATGGACACATTGGGAGCTTTGGCCCTAGCCACCGAGCAGCCCACCAAGGAGCTCTTAGAGAAGCCGCCGGTTGGTCGAACTGCAGCTCTTATAACCAAGGTCATGTGGAGGAACCTCATTGCTCAAGCCTTATATCAAGTAACAATCTTGCTGATTCTGCAGTTCAAGGGAATGGCCATCTTTGGTGTAGAAGAGAAGATCAAGGACACCCTCATTTTCAATACCTTTGTCCTCTGCCAAGTCTTCAATGAGTTCAATGCAAGGAAGTTGGAGAAGAAGAACATATTTGAGGGGATACATAAGAACCGATTGTTTCTGGGGATTGTGGGAATGACACTTATTCTTCAAGTGGTGATGGTGGAGTTCCTGAAAAAGTTTGCAAACACAGAGAGATTGAATTGGGGGCAATGGTGTGCATCTATTGGAATTGCAGCATTATCTTGGCCTATTGGTTGGGTTGTCAAGTTCATACCAGTTTCTGATAAACCATTCTTCAGCCTTCTCAAGCATTAATAGTTCTTCAAGATCCTGAAATAGGGACCTACAACAGCTTCTAACTTCTATAATTGGTTTCTGCTATTATTTTAAACTTTTTAGCTTACATTGATGCCTTTCTTAGATTCTATTATTTCTTTCTTGTAAATATGAAATGGGTTGGACTGTTCATATATTCTATAGGTAATCAGAGAATTTCCATTGATTCTGCTGTCGTTTGCTAGACCTGACACTTTTTCATCCCTTTTCATATGTAAATCTCACTGAAATTCAATGCAAGATACCCATAATGTAATGATTATGTGCTCTCCCCCCCAAATTCTTTCTTCTTCTCCTTCTTCTTGCTCCTATTATTTTTTTTCTTGGCTAATAACAAAGGTTGAATGGGCAGTCAAAAACTGGGGTGAAGAAGGTCGAATAAAAAATTGGATTTGATAAAGAAACAATATATAGTGGAGTGAAAATTGTGGGAAAAATAATGGAACTTAGAAAAGGGGAAGTGAGGTGATGTGAACCAGTTAGCATGTGAAAAAGATTAATTGGTCAATGGTTAAGTTGTAATATTTTAATATATTGGTCATATACTCAAAACTTGAAAACAGTATTTATTGCGAAGTAGAGGAGAAGACTGCATACATTTGCCCTTCCAAAACCCTGCACCTCACCCTGGCATTTACGTCGATGATGGCAAGGACTTACCCGGATCCTCAATTTTACCCTGTAAGAATTCGGTTAATCCTACCCTAGAGTAAGTTTCAATTTTACCCTTCTAACAATTCTCCCACTTCCCATCTACGCCCCTTGAACTCCCACTTCATCGGCAACACCTCGGCCACTCCCTAGTCCCTCCACCACTCTGTTCCCTCCTAACATCCCCGTCCCACCTCCCTCTTTTTCTTCCTCAACTCCATGTGCAGCCCTATCTCACCCCAGAATGCTCCCTGCAAACCCGCCCCACCCATCGTAATCCCCTCCTATTTCTATAGCCATCCTCGCCTCACCCAAAACTCAATCCCGGAAAACCCATGAAAAAACGGACGAGTTACCCAACTACCTTGCTGATGCTCGATTGTAGCTATGACCGAATCAGATCGATTCATCAATGAAGGAGAGAGGGAATCGATTGTTCTTCAGGTAGTGAGCTTAGTCTGTTATTCAAGTTTTTCAACTAATTTTCTTTCTCGATTCCTCTGTTTTTCCATTGAAACCCTCTGTGCGACCACCATTGCCACTGAAAGGAGCTTTATATGAAACCCACCCTTCGCCACTTGATTTAAAAGGGGTGGAGCAAAGATAATGACAGGGAAGGGAGGGCTAGGTGGACTACGGGGAGTGGTGAGGGATAGTGGGAGACGAGGTGTAATGGTGGGGATGGTGGAAATGGAGGTCGAGGAGGAGGGTGAGGAGGGGTGGTTACTACTTTGGATCCAAAGAATCCATTCCAAACAAAGATGAAACCTTAGCGGAGGTCGTGTACGAAACTAAGTAAGCCTCTTTTTGTCTTAGTTCTGACTTCGAATAGGAAATGATTTCTTGATTGTTTAAAAGACTATTTCCTGTGTTCTGAATCTAATGGTTTTCTTGTTCAGCTACGCAGCGAACAGTTTGACGACTTGTGTCGAAGCAGTTATACTGGTCAGGTCTCTGTTTCTTTTTAATTGCACTGTTTGTTCTTTCGTTCCTTTTATCTTTTAGTTATTTGATGCTGCGACATGATTGTAACTTGTGGTGCGTGGGGTGTGCGTGTGGAAATGGCTACTGATTGTCCTTCTACAATGCATTATTAATTTGAGAGATTTCTGGAGACAATAAATTTGATGTGAAATGGCGTTTGTTTTAACAGCAAGGCCAACACCATCAACTGTTTGAGGTTCCTACAGTGGCCCCTTATTATCATCAGTATCTCCCATCATGGTGGTCTCCCTATCTGGTTTCACAAGTGCCTGCCACTACAACACCTTCCTGCTCAGGCTCTACCTTTGGGGGTACCAAGTCTGCGTATGGGGGTTGGACAGTGGTGGGGAGCGACAAATTGGGCGGGGGATAGGGTAAGGCCTCATAGAATGGTCTAAAGAGAGAAATTGACGAAGGGGGAGTGGATAAACGGCTGGATGGGGTTAAAATTGGTTGTAGATGTAGTGGCATGGCTGGGAGGGCAAGGTGTAGGTGAAACTAGGGTAGGGAGGGAAAGGATTAAAGTATCGGAATCCGTCGCCGTATCGGTCGGCCAAAATTAAGATACATATCGGAGGGTATCGTATCGTATCGGAGATACGTAAAAAATACGCACATAAATGGGTAGGAAACACTTTCTTATACACTTTTGCATAAAAAAAAAAAAAGTTAAAAAAAGCTATATATAACATGTATTATGCATCAACACTAAATTGAGAATCCTAATGTAGACTAGAATAGATAAACTACCAAGCCTTCAGCTGCAGGATTTTTTAATCAGAAGAGCAACCAAGGATTGCCTAACAATAGCACAATTGATCAGAATAGAAGAAGGACCAGATTGGATAAACCAGTAAGCTATCAATGTCAGTGGGTAGGTATTCTCAGATCAGATCAGATCAGTAGGTGACCAAATAGAGACTATCCAGAATTGGAATAAGCTTCACATAACCCATTAGAATGTAATAAATCACAGGAGATTGCTGAAGTCAGAAAAGGTAAAAAAACTCCTATCGATTTCAGATATAAACTCCTATCGATTTCACATAATTTATGCATGTTCCTCATGACATTGCAAACACATAATGCTTGTGTTATCGCCCCTTTTACAACATAATTTCCATATGTTTAACTTCTTGTGAATTTTTCCCCCTTTTTGGCAGGTTTTTTATTTGTTGAAGGACATTGACCTGGAGTTGATGAAACAAGGACTCTACTGGACTTGTTTACAAGGCTCAAGCTGGTTTAGTGTGTTTGGTTGAGACTTGTAAAGGAAAAACGATTTTGGTTGTGCTTGGATAATGTCACATTGTCACCGGTAAAACCATAATGGAGAAAGCGGTGATTGTGATTAGGTATTTCAGCTTATACATTATGTTAAGTCAGTCAGGATGAGACAACTAGAATGTAAAGTGAATGCCTCGTTCTTACTAAAACAAGTGAGTGCAATCCGATGTACTTGGTTCATGAGTTAAGAGAGCTTGTCTCTTTAAAGTGGCAGCTAGTTGATGGACAAAATGGTCGAAACTTGCTGTCACTAGGTCATGATAGTTTTAATATATTGAAATGCAGTGTTTTGGATATGTCATGTTCTGCTATTCTCAAGGATGAGGGTGTTTTTTGTGAACCAGATTGAAATGCAGCAGGTTGGAATGTCATGTCCTGCTATTCTCAAAGTACCTTCACCCCTCTCTCGTATTTGGATTGAGAAGCAGTTATTCAGCATGCTCCTCCTTGAGGGCTTTGATTTTGATTTCCCATCAAGTGGTGTCCAAATCAGAGCAGGAGAACTTTTATCTTCCTTGGATGAATCTGCGTGGTAATGAGATACAGATGGCAATATTTTCTCTAGTCTTGTTAAATTTTCAGAAGTGAAACTCTTGATTTACTGTTCACTGCTTAGGAAGCTCTTTGTAAGTGGATATCAATGAGAGGATTTAGCATGTCTTTGTCTGATTTTTACTTTTGTTCTTATTCCTACTCCCGGAGAAAAAAATATATGATTGATAGAGACAAAGTGTGCTCTACAAGAAGCAGAGCAGATCTGTCAAGTCGAACAATCGATGGTGGATCCTGCCTTGGAGTACTTTCTCAAGCTTGGTGAAGAAACCATTATGCAATGTTTCTCAACATGGAGCACAAATGTCACTTGAACCAGAAATCTATTTTCTTGAATGCTGTTTTAGTTGGTACTTTTGGAGAAGTTTTCATGACATTCAAAACCTAATCTATCAGTATTCCTGTTAAGGCAATTCACTGTTGGACATGGTAAAGGCTGGAAACAAGGGTAATCTCTTGAAACTTGCTCAGCAAAGCGTATGCCTTGGTTTGCAGCGTCCTTCAGTTCCATTTCCTTTCAAATTCCCCAACAGGATTTCTTGTTATATGCGGAATCAGCTTTCCCTTCGCACTTTTCTGAAGAGCTTGCTCTTAATGCTACCTCTAGATCAAGGTTTAGATTTCAAAGATCGCATCAATGGGTCCATGCTGATGGCAATGCCGAAGGTGGGGGTTCCATTTTCATTTGTGGTTGTATTTGCCTTGGGATGCCCAGTCATTAATTACTTGCATTACTTGTACCTATTTTCATTTTACTCCTTTTTAATACAATCTGATCTTTTAGCAAAAAGGAAAAAGCTTATGGAACTTCTGTAGATAATGAATCTAAAGTTAACTTCTGTACAAGATGAATCTAAAGTTCCCTTTGCTATGGTTAAAAATTCTTTTCTTGGTGGCCTGGACCCATTAGAATGTTTTGTTTACTTGGTTGCATGTCGAGATCATTATGTTTTGTTTACTTGGTAGCATGTCGAGATCATTCTTTTGGTGAGAATGCTGATCTCCTAGGTACTTTGACAAGAAAGCTTATGTTTTACATGTTTGATCTCCTCCTTGCTTATGATGGAACATTGAGAAGTGCTTCTGGGAATCAGCTTTTCTTGGTGGCCTGGACCCATTAGAATGTTTTGTTTACTTGGTAGCATGTCGAGATCATTCTTTTGGTGAGAATGCTAATCTCCTATGTACTTTGACAAGAAAGCTTATGTTTTACATGTTCGATCTCCTCCTTGCTTATGATGGAACATTGAGAAGTGCTTCTGGGAATCAGCTTGTTCAATTCTCTTTGGTGAGCAAACCTACGCTTTTGATGGATTTCATGGTCAACCTGTTGGTTCTTTGGCTGCTTGTTCCATTTCAGAAGCTGCACACAGTGCTTTAGATCAACCAATGGGCACACTAGAAATCTTCTCAAACCCATTTTTTCATGGAAACATCATCAATATTTTTTGGTCTACATTGATTTTTTTTTTTATATGTGATGCATATAACACTGATCTATGGATTAATGGAGGAAAATATATTTTTCTGTTTTTAAATTATATATATATATATATATTTTTTTTTTCCATTTAAATAAATGATGCATAAACAGTGACCTTATGTTGTTATGTGGCTTATCTTATGTCATTTCAAATTTTCAATGTATGTGAATGTGACTCATCAGTCATCAATGTTAATTGTTAAACAATTAATTAATTATCTATGATGTCTTTAAATTCTTATGATTATGTTGATGTGGATTGTCCAAAGAGAGTTGGAGACTACTTACATATGGTACAAAATCAAAGTAACATTTTAGATTTGATTTTTAAAAAATTGATGTTTCCATTGTGTTTAGAATGCCTAAAATAGAGTAAATATCAAGCTTTAGGGGCTACAAAGACCATATGGCCATTGAGACCAACCATCGATTCGATCGGGGAAAAAGTACATGATTTCGGGATCTCGTCAGATCTCTCTCTTTTGAATTAGCGAGATGGGGGGGCCGAGAGCAAGATCTTAAACCTTGGTGTTAATAAAAAATATTCTTCGCCTTGCTTTAGCTCAATCCTTTTTTTTTTTTTTTTTTTTTTAAGTTATTGAGTGACAATTGTAGCATTAAAAATGTCGTAACTACTTTGAATTTTAATAACATCATAATTGCTTTGAAAATTCCCAAAATGCAATTGAAGTTTTTTTTTTTCTTTTTTCTTTTTCCATTTTCTTTTTTTAATAAAGAGTTAACGTTTTATTTATAAAAAATCAAATAAATAAATAAAAAAAAAACCCTCCATCACTACTGGGTGAACAGTCAATATATGGCAATTTTTACCACTTTTTGTTTCCAAAAAATGGCAATGTCGTAATTGTTTGAAAAAGAAATTCATAAATACTTTGAAAAGCAACCTACTCTCTCTCCTTCAAATCCACACTCTCAGACATGCCCATTCATAGTGCTCTCCACTCCCGTTGCATCTCTCTTCCCCTTCCTATTTGAAGTTTAGGTTCGACAATGAGATGTTGATGTTAAGAAGCTACATCTCATATACTGTTGTTGCATAAGAGTGTTACTTTTTTCTGTTGACGTTACTGTAGTCGTGGAAGATTAAGATGTTACACTCGGTAAGCTCTCTCTCTCTCTCTCTCTCTCTCTCTCTCTCTCTCTCTATTTTATATTCTTATTGTTCAAATTCACTCCTCAGCCATCTAGAAATAAAATGGGGGAGTTGTAGGGGACAGGTGGCTGGGTTGAGAAGTAGAGCAGCGGGGAAGGGGCTGGTGGTGAGGGTGGGTAGGGAGTTGTAGGGGGGACGGGAGGGTGGTGTGTTACAGGGGAGGGAGATGAAGATGTGGGAGGGAAGAGTGGGGGTCACAGAGGAGTCAAAGATGGAGATGGAGAAGGAAAAGAGGAAATGATGAGATGAAAAAATTATCAAAGAGTGAAACTGGTTTGGTTATGAACAGATTAACCCTTAAACAATTGCACAATCACATAGATGTATGTAATTGGTAGATATTTTCATATTCAAAATGTTCTTGATATTTTTGGGCATGTACTAGGGCACAGATAATGGTGCACAGCAACAAGTGGTCTATCCAAGGATTGCAAATATTGTGTTGTATTGGATTAAAAGATTCCAGTGTCCACTAGTTCCTAAGGATTGGATAAAAAGATTCCAGTCCAAGGGCTAAGATGTAAGTGTCCCTTCAAAGTACCACATGGTGTATGTGTGACTTTTAGTTCCAATGGATTGAATTAAAAGATACCAATCCGAGTGCTAACAATGCACTCTCTTATGAATGTAGAAGTTTCTATATACATTAAACCGGCCCAACTAGGCTACATTCACCACAGCTCGATGTGAGAGTGTGCGTGCGAAAATTTTCCCTGAACCCACCCAAGCACATGGTAGGAGAGATGCTTCCCTTAAAAATCACTTTCCCTTGTAATTACTATAGCTATCTATATACCTATCTCGGCCATTTTCCACTTCCAATGTGGGACTAAACATTCCACACAAAAAGTGCATTGCCCAAAAGCAAATCCTATGTAATTAAAGTACAAAATAGTGTGGGAGGGAAAACCAAAACTCAAAAAGGTAGGCAAGATATTTTGAAACTCATTTTATTAAATACATTTGATACAACATCCCTAAACAAAATAAAAATCACAGTCAATTACATCTTGTGGATTACTGGGATCTAATATGCAAGCATATGCAGAAAGAAGACCAACCCATGAAATGGAACCTGTGGACAATTGCACAATATGAGCCGCAAGAACATATACAAGTTCTGGGGGAAAGCCACCATCGAATCAATGATTTACCAGATTGGTTTTGTCAGAACCAAAGAGCGCTATCAGCAATACAGGTATGTAGTTGTTTTTTTGTATTTTTGCTTGTCATTCTTACTTTCTTCTATTATGTATTCAGGATGTAACTTCTATATTATGAATATTGGGATTGGGGAACTCTCTTACTATTTTGGTAATATCTGATTGATTGTGGTGGTAAAAAACAAAATGGAAGAAATGGTGATTCAAGTTTATATCTATTTTGGGTGAGTGTTGGGCATGCTACCAGCTTTCAGCAAGATAGCCGCATGCACCAATCACAGGGATGGACACAGGAGGGCAAGGGGGTCATTTCCAAAGGAATGCCGGGCATCCTAGCATTGTGTCCAAGTTTTTTCCCCTCTATTTTATCCCAAAAGAAATGAAGTTTGGATATCTACGTACAATGGATAAAGAGTAATTACTTGTATCAGTACACAAGGATATTGATGCTATTAAAGAGGATGTTTTTGATGAAGTGTCTCGGTAATTAATTACAGGCACTCCCCATATGTGTTGTACTTTCAGTGGTTCCTCCTGTGAATTATAGGGTATAGGGATTGATATAAAATCTATTGGCTCTTCCTATTGCGTATGTGTGGCCTTGAAGCAAGAAGAGGTTATAAATAGGAAGTAGAAGTTTCTTCTATAGGTGTTTATTTCTCTAGAGATCAGGGAAGGCGTGAGCTGTTTACTACACATTGATTCGCTTAAAAGTGTTTGGTTTAGCTGTTGATGTTGTTCAATTAGTGGTTCTCCTTCACATGTTTGTTGTGGAGTTATTGGGTTTCTGGGCAAATGCATGGGAAGCTGTGAGACAGCTATTTGACCCATCAAAAGTCAGCTTCATAAAATATCCTTGCATCCGAGTTGGACAGAGAGAAGGCACTGATTCTTGGATTGATCTTTCACATCCATCTTTTGTTCACTTCAGAGTTCTCTTATCTTTAGATCCATAACTCTGCAACTGAATCTCTATTTGACTACATTTCCATTTTCGTGAATAAGTTATGCCTGTTCCTCATGGCATTGCAAACACCTAACGCTTATTTTAACCATCTGCTAACTTGTTCAAGTTTTTCCCCCTTTTTGGCAGGTTTTTTATTTAGTTGAAAGACATTGACCTGGAGTCGATGACAAGGCTCAAGCTGGGGTTTATGGAGTCCGGCGTCTCTGTAAATGATGTGCCACCAAGAACTGAGAAGAGGGTGCAATGTGTTAGGTATAAACTTGTAAAGGAAAAATGATTTTGGTTATGCTTGGATAATGTCACATTGTCACAGGGAAAACTATGATGGAGAAAGCGATGATTCCAATAAGGTTTCCAGCTTATACATTATCTTAAGAAGCCAGGATGAGACGACTAGAATGTGAAGTGAATGCTTCGTTCTTACCAAAACAAGTGAGTGCAATCAGATGTACTTGGTTCATGAGTTAAGAGAGCTTGTCTCTTTAGAGTGGCAGCTAGTTAATAGACAAAATGGTCGTCATGATAGTTTTACTGCTGCTCATGTAGTCCTGGATAAGGGTGTCGTTATGTACAATATTGAAATGCAGCAATTTTTGGATATGTCATGTTCTGCTATTCTCAAGGATAAGGGAGTTTTTGTGAACCAGATTGAAATGCAGCAGGATGGAATGTCATGTCCTGCTATTCTCGAAGTACCTTCACCCCTTTATCATATTTGGATTGGTAAGCAGTTATTCAAGTGGTGTGCGAATCAGAGCAGGAGAACTTTCATCTTCCTTGGATGAATCTGCTTGGTAACAAGATACAGATGGCTACATTTTCTCTGGTCTTGATAAAATTTTCAGAAGTGAAACTCTTAATTTACTGTTCACTTCTCAGGAAGCTCTTTGTGAGTGGATGTCAATGAGGGGATTAAGCATGTATTTGTCTGCTACGCCCGGCAAATTATAATTGATAGAGAGTGTGCTTTACAAGCAGAGCAGATCTGTCAAGTCAAACAATCCATGGTGGATCCTGCCTTGGAGTTCTTTCTCAAGCTTGGTGAAGAAAACCATTATGCAAAGTTTCTCAATATGGAGCACAAAAGTCACTTGAACCAGAAATCTAGTTTATTGAATCAAGTTTTAGCTGGTACTTTTGGAGAAGTTTTTCATGACATTCAAAACCTATTCTATCAGTATTCCAGTAAAGGCAATTCACTGTTGGACATGGTAAAGGATGGAAGCAAGGGTAATCTCTTGAAACTTGTTCAGCAAAGCGTATGCCTTGGTTTGCAACATCCTTCAGTTCCATTACCTTTCAAATACCCCAACAGGATTTCTTGTTATATGTGGAATCCGCTTTCCCTTCGCACATTTCTGAAGAGCTTGCTCTTGATGCTACCTCTAGATCAAGGTTTTGATTTCAAAGATGATGTCAATGGGTCCATGCTGATGGCAATGCCGAAGGTGGGGGTTCCATTTTCATTTGTGGTTGTATTTGTCTGGGGATGCCCAGTCGTTAATTACTTGTACTTGTTTTCATTTTACTCCTTTTAATACCATCTGATTTTCTAGCATAAAAACAGAAGGCTTATGAAACTTCTGTACAAAACGAATCTAAAGTTCCCTGTGCTGTGGTTGAAAATTCTTTTCTTGATGGCCTGGACCCATTAGAATGTTTTCTTTACTTGGTAACAAGAAAGCTTATGTTTTACTTGTTCGATCTCGTCCTTGCTTTAGTGAGAAGTGCTTATGGAAATCATCTTGTTCAATTCTCTTTGGTAAGCAAACCTACGCTTTTGATGGATTTGGTGGTCAACCTGTTGGTTCTTTAGCTGCTTGTTCCATTTCGGAAGCTGCATACAGTGCTTTAGAGCAACCAATGGGTACACTAGAAATTTCTCCCATGCAAAATCTAAAGGTCCTCTCTCCCTCCTGGGAAACAGGAGCTATTGGTTCTGGGCCTGACATGGGTCAGTAGAACCAAAACTCAATTTTTCAGCCGAAGGCATTAATTATAAAGGTGACACCCATGTTAGCTTCTCCACCTTTATTTGTTACTCAGTTTTTGTTACATTTCTTTCCACTAGTGTTAGCTCTGTAATTGGGTAATCTCCAGGTTAAGATTGTTATTGGAACAGATTGGTCTGAGTTATGATTATTTGTTAATTTTACTGTAAGTTTTATTTGTTTGATAATTGTCCTCTTACTCAAAATGTTGGGGATATTTGGAATGTTTGGTTGGTAAATTGCCAAGGGGGTGAACTAAATAATTCAAAGGAAAAAAATATTTAGAAAATTCTTGGAGAAATAGAAATGTGGATGTAGGGGGAAAGAGAGAAATACAAGAAACCCTATCAATTGGTTCATAATCAATGAAATTTGGAAGAGTAAAGGTATTTGAGAATCAAACCACCTGGTCAGAAGAGAATCTCTCTGAGAATCAAACCACCTGGTCAGAAGAGAATCTCTCTTTGTCCTAGATTATGTTTTAGGGACTTTATATAAGATTGTGGTTGTTGTATCTCAAGCATTCTTTCTTTTGATAATATGTTATTCATAAAAATCATTTATTTCTCTGTTTCCGAGTGTGTGGCTAGACTGTTATGATGACTTCAGAAAAACAGGTTATCCTGTGAATCAATGAAAACAGAAACAACTAAAGTAATAAAAGCCTTCTCATAAAAGGCAAGAGTGGTTTTTATAACTTCATTTTTCCCTTTTGATATTCTTTTTCTAATACACTTCAGAGGGTCAACAGTACAACCGCTCCACAAGAGTATCACAAACCCCATGTAGGAATTCAATGAAACAGAGTATATACAGAATGAGCCTTTCATCTTTGATTGTGTGGGGCTGATATGTATATGAAACTTACTGGAAGTCTGGAACTGTAACTGTAACTGAAAATCATCAACCTGAGGATCACTAGCTGAATTCTATTGACAAGAAGGCGAGTGATGGCTTTCATGTCTATGTATGCGAAACCTCAGTTGATAGGTAGGGAGGGGAAGTAGATGAAGGACAGGAGGCTCGAACTCAAAGACCTCCTGATGAGCATGGTTTTTTTTTTTTTTTTTTTTTTTGTTCACCACAACTCACCAACTGTGCTAGGTAGGCACTTACCTTCTCTCAGATAATGGTTACAGTGTTCTTCACATCATATAGCTTGGGATTAGATAGTTAATCATCATCAAATATTCTTTTCTTTTCTTCTTCATTCTTTCATCAACTTACTTAGATGTCAGCTGTATAGTATCTTATTAAATACAAATGACGTATAGCTGGGACCCTATATTAGAATGTTTATTTTTTTCATCAGACTCTGTAATGGACATTTGAGGCTCCTGCATCAAGAAGTTGAAAAACAATGAAGTTTTATAATTAAATCAATGGTGGTAGACTTTTTCTCCTGCAAAACTTACACCGGCAGACTTCTCTTCTTCTTTATCTTCCATTCCTTCCTCTTCATTAGGGGGAAGATAAATTTATGGGTTCTAGCATGGGAGGTGCAAAAGGAATCTATTTTGGTGCAAACACCATTGAATTCTCACCGGGGAATGGCGAATTCTCATCTTGAAAGAACAAATTTAAAAAATAAATATATTTTGCCTCGTCATGTGTCACTCGCCCAAGTAATTATGGCAAGATCTGGGCGATAGGCGTTAAGGAGAGGATCCAAATCCTTGATGTGGCTGAGGCAAATTTAGCTGCTGTAATACCTTAAATGACACAAAAGAACAGCCTCAAAATTTCAGAATGGCCAAATATGGTAAACCTTGTGACACCGTGGAAAAATATGACCATTACGAATGCAGCAAAAAAAGAGTGTCCCAATACACAAGGCTTCCGCTATGCAGGGTCTGGAAAAGGTAAATGTACGCAGCCTTATCCCCCATGAGAAAAGTTGTATTTCCCCAACTGAAAAAGATGGCATAGAAGTCAACAAATTTGTAAGCAGATATACTTATCCAGCGACCAACCAAACTTCATGAATTAACATCTGAGGCCCCTGTGCCATTATTAAACGCCACTATGGACCAAAAAGGAAACAGAGACTTGCCGTGTCTCTTCAATTAAGAAGCCTCTTTGAGGCATTACCGTGAACACATGGAAAGATATCCAAGACTTGGAAAAAATTCAAACCTCAAACACTCAAGCAACTCTATAAACTTGGCTGTCCCTTGTGCGCGCAGGCACACAAAGCCGCTGCCTCATGGCCAACCCCATGGGCGCTGATGCCGTGCCATCTCACTTCCATGCCGCAGGCCTATGGCCGTGCTGGGTTGCTTCCCTGTGCGAGCTGATCCTTCATGCTTGGCCGTGGCCTCGCCGCGCCAAATGCAGTGCCCATGTGGTGCTGTTAGCAAATGCAATGCAGCCCAATGCTTCAATGCCACATCACCATACCTCCATAACACCATCATGTCCATAACTTGTACATACCACCAAAACATCATAAATACCTTATACTCCATGCACCATACATCATCAAGCATCTACCATGAGATGAATTTATACATCCATACTACTCACCACACCTTTGTCAGCATATCGTTTTCTACGCCCTTTCTCAAAACATTATCATTGTCTCACCACGTGGCATTTAACTAGAAATTATGAACCGACGTAGCCCATGGACGCTAAGAAGAGAAACCATTTCGGCTCCATCTCTGACATTCCTTACACATCGCCAACCATACCCTAACTCTGACAAGGACATCTGATTCTAACATACCAACTAAAATATTGTACTGGCTCAACCGAACAAGCAACCTCACCCACTTAAGGTCCTTGGTGATACACGAGTCTCCTTGACGAAGTCTAAGCCAGAGAAAAAATAAATAAATAAAGAGAAAAGTGGGCGCATTAGGGTTCTACTTGCTCTACTTGGATTGGCATGGCCATCCCGCTTGCTCGTTGAGGCTCAGCATTAACTCTCTTCTCTATTCAAAATCCTTCTTCTTTATTGTTGTAATCTTTTTAGGGATGACTAGTCGTGCCGTGTGTCTTTGTTCTCCTCTGATCTTATCTTTTGTGCCTTTTATTTCTCCGGTCATGTGATTTCATGACGTAAATACTATCACTCCCCCTGCATTTAAGTCTATATTTATTAAATTTTCTTATCTTTCAGATTTTTTTTTTTCTCTACATTTAAACTTTTAAATCTTCTTTTCCCCTACTCTATTTAAATGTCCAGGGAATCCTCCCTTTCACCTATTAACTATTTCATCCCTCCTTTTTACTTAGTGGTGAAGAAGTTTAATTTCTTTTTTACTTAGACTGCGTTTGATGGTCATCTAGAAAAAAGTTTCTAATTTTTCTAACATTTTTTCATTCTATGAAAATAAAGAAACAGAATAAAACGTTAAATAATAAAACAACAAAACCTTGTTCCGTCATTTTCGTTTCTTTCAAAATACAAAAAAAAGTGAAAACTAGGGTAATTGTTCCTGAAACATGTTCACTAAACACCATGTTTTTTTAAACGACATTTAAGCACAAAAACTGAAATTTTGTTTTTAACATGAATTGTCATTCCTGGAACTGAATGACTATCAAAAGCAGCCTTAGTGGTGGGGTGCATACATGCTCTTTCATCTTCCTATTGGGGGAATGTGAAAATGAGGAGAGGAGGGTGGTGCAGGCCTGCAGGGTTTGCCTTTTGTCATATCCAATAGAGGATTAGGAGAGAAAAATTTATTAAAAATATAAAATTAATTAATTAATTAAAAGGAGATAAACTAATAGGTGAAAAGAAAGGATAATATAAGTATTGAAAAAGATGAGAGAGAAGGAGATGTAAAATTTTAAATGTAAGGAATTATGAGAAAAAATCTGAAGAGGGAGGAATTTTAATAAATAGGGAAATTTACATCCACCACTGCTTGAGTTTGTCATAATTACATAACTCCCCGTCGCGTTTCATTTTTTACATTTAAACCCAAAAAACTAACGTTGTAACACTGGTTTGAATTTTTTCCGTTAACTTGAACCATTTTTTTAAATCCCCATAATACCCTTCAACCTACGAAAGGAAATTGGGGCTAGGGTTTACAAACCAATCTCTGATTCCTCTCTGCCATTCGGCACGAATAGACTCCAATGAAGACAAGTTGTTCTGGCGATGGCACAACACTGACTGTAGGTAGTTCCGGCGAAAGAGCGACTGTGATCCTGGCAAAACAGAGTGCTGCATTTTTTATCAGGATTGTTCCGGCATTGGTTGGCAGGGGTGGTTGAATCTCTGTGCATCTATGATTCCCGGCGTTGGCAGACGACGAAATCGGTGAGTCTCCTCTTTGTGCATCTGTAATGCATGAAATGATACTTTTTTATGTGATCGAGTGGTGCCATTAAAGTTCTATGTCTGCTCTGTAATGGAGATATTTCCAATACAAGGGATCTCTCTGAGAGTTAGTTTGACTAGAGAAATCCCAAATTAAGTGAAAATCGAAGAGGATCAACTCCAGTTCCTGAATTGAATTTGAAGTAGCTTTTCAATTTTTTTTTTTTTTTTCTGTGGTATGGGTTTTTATGTTCTTGATTAATTTAGTGCTGATTTTGAGGTTTCAAGATAGTTCTTACAGTGTGAGTGAGTGATTGAGTTTTCTCTTTCTTTTCCTTTTAATTTTGGGATTTTGGTGGGATAGTTCTTACAGTGTGAGTGAGTGTTTTGGGATTTTGGTGGGTTACTTAGGGTTTTCTTGTGGAATATATGTGTGGAAGGGAGGGAAGGTATGAGTATTGGAGTAGCAGTAATGGGGCAGATGCCCCTCCGACACCTTTTTGATTTTGTATCAATTTAATCTTCTACCCTCCATTTCTCTTCCTATAATTTGATGACTATTTAATATGTAACTTTTTCAGCAATGATTGTGCAGTGTCCTATTCAGTTTAGTTGGTGTGGAAGAACTGACATAAAATTTGTTGATCCGGACCGTTACTCTCACATAAACATGGTCTGTGACATATACAATTTTGTCATTAACCATGTACCGGAAGGCCATAATGTGACTTTTAAAGTCAAGTGTGAGATCTCTCTGGAGGTGCATATGCAAGTGACGGATGATGTTAGCATGTTAAGCTTGTTTGGTTTAGATAGGGTAGATATCATCAAACTTGTAGTGTATGACCTTGAAGATAACCTTAGTTACCAGAAGACAAGTGGACAGTTGACAGGTACTCAAGTGATGTTGTCTTTAGAGAAACAAATAACAGGGGAGTGAGAGATGTGGCACAATGTTCAGCTGGTCAGCCAATGGGGTATGGTATAAGAACATTGAAAAGGGGACAGCGGCATGTGGAGACTAAATCAGATAGCAAGAGAAGGGAAAAACAGCCTATTAAAAGAGGTGGAGGGATACGTATAGCTAATACAAGTACTAGCAGGAAGTGATGATCGTGATAGTGCCACTGTTGATGCTACTGCTGACGCTCCTAGCAAGGTTAATGTCAAAGCTCATGCTAATGTTGTTGCTTTACCTAGGAGATCCACTGGTGCAAGTGTTGCTCGCACAAGTGGATTGAAGGCTATGAGTAACAACTCTGCTAACACAGATGGATCAACCAGAATACCTGATGTAGTCCCTAGTAGAGAAGAAATTGAGGTTATCATTGTAAATGACAGTTCAGATGAATCAGTAGAAGTCCCTCAGGTATCTTCTATTATGGGAGGAAGGACAAATTGTAATATTGATGATTTGGGAGATGATTTAACTCATACCCGAAATATTTCTACAAGTGATGAAGACTGACTACATGAAAATGATGAGTCTTTGGATGAGGAAACTGAAAGTGATGACATCCTCAATGAGGATTGTGATGTAGATGATGATGTGTTAAATAATTCAAATGTGGTTGAATATCAATTCGAGTATGATGATTATGATGATGTTGAGGATGATACAGTAACACTTGCAGTAGGGAATACATATGATGATGTGAATCACTTTCATGTCGTTCTGCAATAGTTTGCCATTCAAGAAGGTTTTGATATATTGAAACCTAAGAACGAAAAAATCAGGGTTACTACAGTATGCAAGGCACCTGATTGTACCTGGAGAGTACATGCTTCACCAGTGGATGATAAGAAGGGGGTTAAGGATGAAAAGACATTTATGATCAAGTCTTATAACCCAAAGCCTGCTTGTATTTTGTCAATAGAATTCAAGAGTGTTACATGACTTTGGATTGCAAAAAAGCTTGCTCCTCATCTTAAGGTTGATCCATCTTTGAATGTAGACTCCATGCGTACCTTCTTACATGAAACATACAAGATTAACCCCCTTGGATAAAGGTGTACCGGGCAAGTATCATTGCATTGGAAATGACACAAGGTACTCATTAAGGTTCCTATGCTCTGTTACCTACATATGGTAAGTTGGTGTTACATCAGATGTTGGGTATTTTTTTAAGATACAATACAAAGAAAGTCATGACATGTCAGGGAGCAAGGTATTCAAGAAAATGTTTGTTAGCTTTAAAGCTTGTATTACTGGGTTTTTAAAGGGTTGTAGACCATTCATTGGTCTGGATGACTGCCATTTAAAGGGTAGATATGGAGGCATCCTTCTGTCAGTAGTTTCATCTAATGGGAACAATGAATTGTTCCCAGTGGCATATGGTATTGTGGAGGTTGAATGCAAAGATAGTTGGTGTTCTTTCCTTGAAGTCTTACATGACGCCCTTAGACCGGCATCAAATGAGTAGCTCTAACCTTTACGTCAAACAGGCAAAAGGTACTTATTATTAATTTATAGCAACTGCCATTTACTCTATCTTCAACATCATATTTAAAAGACTTTTAACATTGTTTATATTTTGTAGGGTTTATCGGATGTCATCACACAGGTGTTCCCTTATGCTCATCAGAGATGTTGTGTGAGACATATGTACCAGAACTTCAAGTCAACTTTTTCAAGACAACTATTTAAGAAACACTTTTCGACAGCAACATCAGCAACTACTTTCCTCCAGTTTGAGCATGAAATCAAATGTATCAAAGAGTTTAGTGATGATGCATATAATCAGATGATGGGGGTTCCTACAAGATTATGAGCTAGGCATGCATTTGATTTTAAAGCAAAGAGTCTTCAAACCACCAACAACAAGACCAAGTCATTCAACAACTGGATATCAGATGTGAGGGACAAGCCTGTTACATTGGTAATTGATGAGATAATGCTGAAAATCATAAAAATGATATTTTATAACTGTCAAAGGGGTTGTAACTACCGAGTTGGTGGCTTGGTCACACCTGATATGAAGAAACATTTAGATAAGGTCCAATGGAAGGCAAGGGAATGCATTGTGTATCAAGTTAATACACATGCATTTGAGGTGGTGGATATCTATGGTGGGAGAGTTGTGGTCAATTTGACAGAGAGGACATGTGGTTGTAGGATGTGGGATTATACTGGGTTCCCATGTAAACATGCAGCAGCAGTTATCACACACACCAGGGGGTCATTGGAGTCTTATTGCAGTCCATACTACAGTGTCAACACATACCTTCAAGCATATAGTGAGTTCATCCAACCACTACCAGCATTGGCAGATTTAGTAGTTGAAGACTCTCATAGGTTGATTCAGCATCCACATCTTAAAAAGAGGCTCAGTATACCTCATAAACTCAGTAAAAGAGAATTTGGTGAGGGACTTGCTACGAACTTCAGGAAGAAATCATCAAGTGTCAGATGTGATATTTGTAATCTAGTAGGCCACAACAAAAGAACATGTCCTCGAGGAGGAGAAGAACCGAACAACGAGAAAACAAGAGGCACAAAGGTATGACTCCTCACAAGTAATTTACAACTGAAAATTTATTCACGTATTTGCATGCTCCACTATTGAATTATTTTTTACTGATTTCCGTATAGAAAGCAAAGGGATGAGAGTCAACATGGAGGCACCAGCTCTCAGATGATGACTAGGTCACAAACATCTACCCAGCCTGCAAACCTAACAACTCAAGAGAAAACCTTGGCCAGTTATCAGTAAAAAAACATCATCTTAAATGCACAACCAATGGTTCTCATGCTACACAAAAGAACAACAAACAACCCAAGTGCATTATTAGTAAAAAACTTTGAAGAAGACAAAACCTTTTCCTCAATAGCATGCATTTCAACTGCAGTCTTAAGTCTCTTCATCAGGTAAATTTCTTCCTAAATTGTGCAAGAAACTAAGATAAAAAAACTAATATGAACAGTAAAGTAATCTGCTCTATTAACTATACAGATAAACAGTAAAGAAATTTAGTAAATTTCTTCCTAAATTGTGCGATATGTGTCTTCATCATTCACATGACATAAGAATGATTCTAAGACATCACATGACCTCAATTGCTTCTCTTCACCCCAAAAGAACAAAGGGGTAAAAAAAAAAAGGACCATTTTCCAAGCGGATTGAGTTTCCAAGCACACAAGAGTAGGAAGAATCATCTTCATCATTCATATGACATGAGAATGATTCTAAGACAATTTTCACACTTCCATGAAATGGGGACAAAAAACAAAAACCCTATATATATGCAGCGATTCTCAGAGTAAGGACAAGGATACCTCACACATTTTAGGAGATGGGGACAAAAATCCAACCAAATACCGCATACCTTCGATTTACCGGAGAGAACTTGCTTTTCGCTGGAGGCTATCGATCTTGCCGAACTCTATTCCACCACGCCGTAGCGCACCTCTCCTTCGTTGGAGAAGGTACCAGTTAGGGCAGAGGGCTTTGGGGATTAATCAGGGCAGGGCATTTGGGGATTTTTTTTTTTTTAATGTTTTAAAAGGGTGAAAGGATATTTTGGTCATTTTACATTCTAAACTAACGTTTGTGTTACGGCATCAGTCTTTTAGGTTTAAATGTAAAAAACGAAACACGAGGGGGTTTATGTAATTATAACAAACGCGAGGAGTGGTGGATATAAATTTCTCTAATGAATATAAACTAGTTGTCGGCAGCAATAGTAATTACCCCTTCCGTCCAAAGTTAATATTCCATTCCCCAATTTCGTTGTAGGTAGGGTCCACACGGATTGCTTCTAAGACAAGATAGATTACTCAGAAATAAGGTATAATGTTTACTCCATTTCCCTATCGGTCCCTTTTTTATTTGAAATTAGTGGTTGGGTTTGAGATATAAAACGACGATGGGACTGGCGGTAAATCGTTGCCCTATCTTTCATCGAGATGTCTTCTGCTTCTGCTTCTGTTTCTGCTACACAGTTCGACTTCGCCACGAACTTGTTCCTGGAGGCAACCACCCTCACCCTCACTAAACCTCAACAGAGATGGCGCTTGGTTTTCAAAGCCATCTACTTCACTCGAGCCCTCGTTTCTCTTCCTATCAAGAGGAACAATCAGATTCTTACCCATCTCTCTTATTCCCCTCAACAGAGATGGCGCTTGGGTTTCAAAGCCATCTGCTCCACCCAAGCTTTCCTCTCTCTTCTCAGCGAGAGGAAAAATCAGATTCTCACTCATCTCTCCGTTTCCCGTTCGATTTCTTACACCGCTCTTGACATTAATGATCACGACTATACTGATTCCACACCTTTCTCCATTATTGACCCCAAAAGCCTCGTTGCCCTCGTAAAGGAGAGGAACTTAGAACTTCTTGATCAGTTTGGAGGTGTTCATGGAGTTGCTGCTGCTCTCAATGTTGATTGCGAGGATGGAATCCATGGTAGCACCGAAGATGTTACTCGCAGATTCAATGAATTTGGTTCTAATGATTATCAAAAGCCGCCTGCGAAAGGGTTCTTCCATTTCGTCTTAGAAGGCTTCAAGAACTTCAAGAACACCATAATTCTCATTCTTCTGATACGTGTTGCTCTTTCTCTTGGGTTGAGCATCAAAGAAGATGGGCTTAAACATGGGTGGTATGATAATGGAAGCATATCTCTCGCCGTCTTTCTTTATATTTTTGTATCTGCAATCAGTAACTTCAAGAAATCGAGACAGTTTGAAAAGCTCTCTCGCAAAAGCAACGACATTAGGGTTGATGTCATCAGAGACGGACGACGGCAACAGATCTCTATCTTTGACATCGTTGTCGGGGAAATTGTGTTTTTGAAGATCGGTGATCAGATTCCGGCAGATGGGTTGTTCTTAGATGGTCACTCCTTGAAAATGTACAAGTCGAGCATGACAGGGGAGAATGACCATGTGGACATCATCAATGATGACAACCCTTTCATGATCTCTGGAGCCAAGGTTGCTGATGGGTACTGCAGAATGCTTGTGACTTCTGTCGGTATTAACACAATTTGGGGAGAAATGATGAATTCAATTAGCCGTGAAACAGAGGAGCAGACCCCATTACAAGCTCGCCTCCATAAGCTCACTAAATATATAGAGAATGCTACTTTGATTGTTGCTTTCATTGTTCTTGTTGTAAAGCTGGTCCGTTACTTCAGTGGGGACACACAAGATGAAAAGGGGAACCGCGGGTTCTGTGGAAGGACCAAATTTTATGATGTGATGAATGCTATGGTAGGTATCGTCTCTGCTGCTGACACAATTGTAATGGTAGCCATCCCAGAAGGCTTGACATTGGCTTTCACTCTCACTCTGGTTTATTCTATGAACAGAATGATGGCTGAGCATGCTCTGCTTCGCAAACTTTCAGCGTGTGAGACTATGGGTTCAGTCACTACCATATGTACAGATAAAACTGGTACCCTCACATTGAACCAGATGAAGGTCACTGAGTTTTGGGTTGGCGAAGAAGCAGTTACTGATGGGGCTTTCGAGGTGATAGAACCCAATGTCCTTCAATTGCTGCAAGAGGGAGTTAGTTTGAACACAACTGGCAGTGTTTATAAGCCTAACTCAGGAGCTGTGCCCGAGTTTTCTGGTAGCCCAACTGAGAAAGCCATTCTCTCTTGGGCTGTGTTGGATTTGGGTATGGATGTCGAGGAAGTGAAGCAGAGTTGCACAGTTCTCCATGTTGAAGCCTTCAATTCAGAGAAGAAGAGAAGTGGAGTTTTGATGACAAAGAAAGGCAAGAAGGGGATTTGTGTGCACTGGAAGGGAGCTCCTGAGATTATACTAGCTCTCTGTTCAAGCTACCTTGGCAAAACAGGGACTGCAAAACCCATGAATGAAGGTGAAAGGATGAAATTTGAGAAAATTGTTGAAGGTATGGCAGCTAAGAGCCTTCGATGCATTGCTTTTGCCTACAAACCGATCATAGAAGTGGAAGAAATTGGAAATGCTACCCACAAGCTTGAAGAAGATGGACTGTTCTTGTTGTGCCTAGTGGGTTTGAAGGACCCATGTCGACCCAAGGTAAGGGAGGCAGTGGAAGTTTGCAGAAAGGCTGGTGTTAAAATCAAAATGATCACTGGCGAAAATGTTTTCACTGCAAAAGCTATAGCCATTGAATGTGGAATACTTGGAGCTGATGAAGATTTGAACAATGGAGCAGTGGTGGAAGGTGTAGAATTCCGAAACTACTCTACAGAAGAGAGGAAGGAGAAGGTGGATACCATCCGGGTCATGGCAAGATCTTCTCCCCGTGACAAACTACAGATGGTACAGTGCTTGAAACAAAGAGGTCAAATCGTTGCAGTCATTGGAATTGGCACTAATGATACACCTGCACTAAAAGAAGCAGACATCGGGCTTTCAATGGGAATTCAAGGCACAGAAGTGGCAAAGGAGAGCTCAGACATTGTCATCTTGGATAATAACTTCAATTCAGTAGTCACTGTTCTGAAGTGGGGTAGGTGTTTGCACAGCAACATTCGAAAGTTGATCCAGTTTCAGCTCACAGTGAATGCTGTTGCCCTTGTGATCAACTTTGTTTCTGCAGTTTCCTCCGATCAAGTCCC
The DNA here is from genome assembly GCF_013358625.1 of Macadamia integrifolia. Lineage (NCBI taxonomy): Eukaryota > Viridiplantae > Streptophyta > Magnoliopsida > Proteales > Proteaceae > Macadamia > Macadamia integrifolia. The sequence continues at coordinate 37,034,940 of NC_056560.1, read as the reverse complement.
ATTAACGGCAGTCCAGCTATTGTGGGTGAATCTGATCAGGGACACATTGGGAACTTTGGCCCTGGCCACAGAACATCCCACCGAGGAGCTCTTAGAGATGCCGCCGGTTGGTCAAACTGAACCATTTATAACCAAAGTCATGTGGAGGAACATCATTGCCCAAGCCTTATATCAAGTAACAATCTTGCTGATTCTGCAGTTTAATGGAGAGGCCATCTTTGGTGTGGAAAAGAAGATCAAGGACACATTCATCTTCAATACCTTTGTCCTATGCCAAGTCTACAATGAGTTCAATGCAAGGAAGTTGGAGAAGAAGAACATATTTGAGGGGATACAAAAGAACCAAATGTTTGTGGGGATCGTGGGAATGACACTTATTCTTCAAGTGTTGATGGTGGAATTTATGAAAAAGTATGCAAACAAAGAGAGATTGAATTGGGGGCAATGGGGTGCATCTATTGGAATTGCAGCTCTATCTTGGCCTATAGGTTGGGTCTTCAAGTGGGTATCAGTTTCTGATTAACCATTCTGTTTTAGACTTTTTTAATCATAGATGTCTTTCTTAGGATTACTAAATGGGCACCACTTCTTTCTTGTATATATTAATATGGTTCATGAGTATGGTTACGTTTTGGAAGGATGAGGTTATGTTTTAGTCATGGTCAGGGCAGAAGAACTAAAGAAACATCTTCTTGTCAAAAAACAAATAAGCCCATCAAACTTCCGTGCAATGGAAAAACTATACTTTCCACTATATCCTGGAATGACTAGCACCATCTGGACCGTAAATACCAAATTCAAAATTTTGATATCCCAGACCAAAATTCAGTCACTAATATCAAATTGGATTCTGAATCCCTTTGTACCACAAGTGAAAACTCTTCTCTAGGGTTTGGAAGTAAAGTGTCCAACACTGAAGGTGCAAGAAAGCATAAACGGTGAGGAACTAGGCTTGTTGCTTGGTTTTAGGGTCAAATCTCGCCTCCAAACACATTAAGGAAGGAGGGAGAGAATTTTCATGGGTAAGCCAGAGTATGAAGGGCCAAGGTGGGAGAGAGAAATAGAACTTCTTGTGCCCAGAATTTCTTTTAAAGTTATCACATCAGCTGCTGCCTCGAAACATGGAGATATGCAAACAACTTTAAGTTGTAAGTCCGCCCTTCTGCACTTGTGCTTTGAAGATGATGTAGTACAGATCACAGAGAGATGTGAGATCTTCTAAGGCAAGCTAGGACGCAGGTACAAAGGGAATCCAAAGAAACAGAAATTTTAAACAGGGAGCGTATCCACTACCCAAAATTACAAAACAAAATAAAAATGCTGGGGAGATGATGGCGGGGTGGGAGTGTAGGGGAGAGAGGAGGGGTTTACTATATAGAAATTTTTAATGACCAATAATACCAGATACTCATCCCAATTATTCAGATCCGGCCGGATCCAACACACATCTTGCCCTCACTTGGGAGAGAGATTACACGGAAGGGGTGGTTCATCACAAGACGATAAAAAATGCACCAGAGGACAATTGCCATTGAGCCCACCAATTAAAATTATCCAATAGAAAATCATGTGTCAAATGGTTCAAAAACAAGACTGAGAAAAGGTAAGAGATGAACCAATATAAATCAGTAACATTGAAAGAATTCAAATGCAAAAACAAAACTTCTCTCAATTGTAAGATCCTGATTTCATTACATAAACAAGTTGGCTTTTGATGCCTTGTATGTTGTCTTGAGCTTCCTGGTTGGTGGCCTAACCTTCTTGAACACCAAAGGGAATTTGATTTTGGCATTGTGGAACTGCTTTGTGTTATCTCTCTTGCAAAGATTGGCTGGGATGGTAGCTGTTTTGATAATCTGGATGCATGGAAACCTTACCCTGTGGCGAGAAGCCATCTCAGTGTACATCTGCTCAACACCACCATTAAGAGTGGTGTCTCGGTATTCCTTGTACATATTGTGATACCCAGTCCGACTTTGGTACCTCAACCAAATCCCATAATTCTTGACCTTGGTTGGGTTTTTCTCAAAAATCTGTAGTTGGAAACGAATAAGAATACAATCGTAACAACTTAAGATAGAAAACAGTATATGAGAAAATGCACTTTGAAATCCACTTGAGACAGAAAAATATGGCCACAAGAAAAGCAGCAGGAAGGTGTATGTAAGAGATATCAAGTCTAATTTCACTCAGTAAATCACCATATCTCATTACATATTTACATACAAAGCAACAAACAGAAACACCCAATTTAAGTTTTACTCATACACATCCATCCCACCATGCAAATCAATAAAGCTTGTTCAATTTTGTCAAGAGACATCAAAAGCCTAAGCTGGACCCCAAGTAGTATTTAGTCATACTGTCACTTTATGTGGCTTGTTTAAACGCCAACAGAACTGACATACAGTAGAACTGCAACAGATGAAATATTGAAGTATTGTCATGAATGGCATTTTCCAGAAGCAGCCAAAATTGCCGTACTACCAAAATCCACCATAGCACTTATTTGCATGCACACCAATTATTTGAATGCTAGGAAAAATGATAGAATGCAGATTGGGTTCATTGGAGGTTAGAATAATATCAATTGAACACATATAGCAGAAACCTGCAAGCATACAAGACAACATATTCATGCTCCCCCCTATGCAATGATACTTGGAATATCTAATTTTTTGTTGAACATCCAAAACTGAATATCATGACAAGCCAAGTCCATTCAAAATACATTGTTGGAAATTGATTCGGATGAACTGCATTGCATAAATGTCATTCTTCTTATTGTTATTTTCAGTGTATATGGATAGAAAAAAAAGAAAGCAATAAATGATAAGTGTACAAATATTACAAATATTAAAAATCATAAGTTTGAGCTATTAGCATATTACCAACACAATAATTTAGGGTTTAAAAAAAAAAATTAGAATAACCCCAAGTGCATAAAAAAGTAAGTGAATTTCCCACATAACTTTAAGCACGATTTGCATTATTACAAGAGGAAAGAACTTGGGCAACAAAAGAGACAAAATATCCATTTTTTATGTTCACTGGATTAATTTTCTGTTCACATTTAATGACTAGGGCAGTTCCCTGAATTAAATAAAACATGATGAAAAAATGTAAAACCTTGAGGGCTGCCACATCAAGTAAGGCTGGGTGAAATTGGGTACACATTAACTTGTCAATGCAAGACACATTGGATCGGCCAAAGCAAAACCTCACCAAGGGCAAATGCAGCCTGACAAATTGCTCTTTTAAGCAACCAAGACCGACATCTAAACAAAATCATCAAGTTCCATTTCTACTGAAACAAAAAGCAATGCCATCATTATACATTGAAAAGGCACAACCAAAGTTTCAACCAAGTGTTGGTGTACAATATCTCCACTAAATCACATTTATTGAGTTTCAAAAAACAGAAGATTACCATCCATATTGAGTTACAAAAAACAATAGACTAGCATCCATGAAGACACGACTCCTAGTAAAGCATGATAATTTAGTGTTCCAAATACAAAATCCAAGTGATCTAAAAGCTCCCACCCAGCAATAGTTGGGTTGCAGTGAGTGTAGGGAAAGGAACTAACCTCGTTGATGGCAAGGACTTGTCCATTGCTCTTCTTGACCTTCTTCAGCTTCCTCAAGAAATACCTACATTGTAAGGCAATAACAGAAGTATGATCCATAAAATTAACGACGAATTCCTTGTATCAGCGCAATCGAAATTCATGAATATAACTAGGATTTTAAAAAAAGAGTAAGCTTACCAGAACTTCGATTTGGCACGAACTTCGTTTGTTGCCCATAATTTCATCCTATGGATCTTCGGATGCTCATCTGTCTCGGAAGGGAGACCCCTCCCCACCACCTGATACTGGTGAAACTGGACGAAAACAAAACTCAATGAAAATTAACACTATTTCACAGAAATCAGATAAAATCCATGAATTGATTCTGCTGAAAGCTGAAGAAAATCCTAGCTCAACGATTACAAGCATTACTAAGAACTCCAAAATTTTCAAAGAATTGGTTAACAACACTCATAGAAAGAACAACATTTCAGTAATTGAAGCGATGCTTACCCTGAAAGTCGTCATTCTGCCACTGCCCCGAAGAACGAGAGGTTACGCACCACTATTAGTCGTCTCTAACCTTCTAGAGAACTTTTAGAGGTTTCGCTTTCTATTATTTATATATCGGGCTCGCGAAGAAACCCTACAAGGTTTTACGAAAAAAAAACCCTAAGGTTTAGAAGAATAGTAATTCCATGAGATAAGACTCACATGAGACGGCCCTTTCTAAGGTGGAGATCTTTTTTGTTGATTCTAATCGAACGTTTCAGAATAAATGGGCTCTGTCTTGTCGAATCATTTTTTTGGGAAAACTATTGGGTTACTCAAAATCAGGGATTTACCCAAAAACAAAACTCAAAATCAGGGTTTTGGTTTACCAATTCACCGAGTTCGGTTCAAATTTAACCCAATCACTATAGGGTATTCACATCCCATCAATTATTCCATTACATCAGAAACCGAAAAACAGAGGAAAGTAAAATTCATGGCTATTAAACTCGATATGCGTAAAGCTTATGATAGTTAGGATGAGTTGGGTTTTTATAGAAAGGATGTTTAAAGCTTTTGAATTTGCTAAGGATTGGGTCCCTATGGTTATGAAATGCATCACTACTGTTAAATATCAGATTTTAATTCATGGTGTTGCTAGAGGAAAAGTTATCCCATCCAAGAGATTCGACAGGGTGACCCCCCTCTTCTCTCTCTATTTTTATTAGTTGTGCTCATAATTAGCATATTTGGATTCGGGAATTATTCGGGCGGAGAATTATTCGGAATAATTCGATTGATTAATTTAAGGATTCGGTCAAAAAAGCGGTAAAAAAAGCTTATTGGGTTTTTTTTTTTTAAATACTGTTTAAGTGGACCGAATAATTCGGTTTAATCCGGTTCGGTCCGAATTATTTGCGTTTTATATTCACTTTTGAAAAAATCGTGAATTTTACCAAATTTTATTTTTAATTCGGATTCCGTCAGAATTTTTGATAAAATTCAAAATAATTCGATTCGGATGAATAACTCGCGAATTATTCGGCCGAATTGATAACACTGATAAATCTTCACTTGACTCTAGCCCAAATACTCCTCCAAAGTTCAGGAGATGGTTTTCCCGCATAATGAGGATCAAATATGGTAGTTGTCCCAAAAGATATCTCGATTTACCCATTGAGTTTGGTACTTCCAAAATGCAGATCTATAAAGAACAGGGTGATGCAACTCATTCCAGACTCCAAAGTCGGAAAAACCTTCTCATCTCCCAAGCTGAAAAAGAAGCGTTGATTAAATCGGCGGCTCTCTACTTACATACATTTACATCCTCTCATTTTAAGCTGTCAGTGGCTTGTCATCAACAAATCAACAAGGCTTACGCTAATTTCTTTTGGGGGGAACAGCAGTAGCAGGGGAAAATACACTAGATTTCATGGAAGAGACTTTGCCAATCCAAGGAATATGGAGGGCTTGGTTTCAGGGAATCCCTCCTTCACGATAAAGCCCTTTTGGCCAAAGTCACCTACAGACTATGGAAGGACCCAGATTCTATTTGGAGTAGATTTTATGAAGAGCATATATTACCATCCAAATCTCTCCTTGATGCTAAGGCTGGAGGTTATCCTTCATGGGCATGGC
>NC_056560.1:37013064-37029218 GCF_013358625.1 Macadamia integrifolia | reverse complement strand
CCCCCCCCCCCCCCAAAAAGCCCCTCCCCCTCCCACTCCCACTCCCATAGATATTCTTCCCATTATCCTGGATATTCTTCAGCTTGATGACTGTTTTAGAAGATGCAGCTTTTCCTACATTCCAAGGTCAATCAACCATGTGGCTAATACCTTGGCCCAGAAGGCCTTATCGCTTATGTGTGTGATGAACTAGCTAAATTCCACTCCCTGTTTAACCACCCTTTGTAATGGTGACGCGTTGAGTTCAACAAGTAATCAATAAATTACTTTATACCCAAAAAAAAAAAAGCATCTCCCTGTGTCTGCATCTCTCTTCCCTCCTATACGTATGCTACATAGTCCAATAGAATTTTTTTCTCCCAAAAGTTTATAGGGAAAATTACAAGATTACATTATTGGTTTGGGCGTACCAAATTATCTAATTATGACTTCTGTCATGTAGTTAGGGTGGAGTTTGGCCCATTCTATTTCTAAATAAACTGTTGGTTACCCTCTTAAGGGTAATTGGGTCTTCTCCTTTCCTAAGGAGTTGTTGGATCATGTTTCAAAGTTATTGCCCATTAGGGCTCTTTAGTTTGCCCCTTGAGGGGCCTTTTGCACAAAAAAAAAAAATCCTAATTGTTGTTTGGTTAACAAACTTTCCCAATTTTGGATTTAGATTTACATTAATATCCAATATCGTGTTCTTCACTCAATAAGGTGCCCATATTGACAATTTTACCCTTGACCTCTCCTCCAACAATCACATCTCCTACCCTTGCAATCCTCTGGCTTCCTCACACCCCTTGCAATCCCTCTAGCCCCCTTGTGTTCCCCCTACCCCCACCCCATCCCAACAGAGAATAATTTGATCCCATCTGAAGCCATCTATGACCTCCACACTAGGGGTGTTAATCCCAAGCCTGACTGATTTTGATTTGCCCGGTCTGATCGTTTAAAGACCAGCACGACACTTGATGAATTCTAGACTCAGATGAGGAACCGTCGTCAACTGTGACATGCTAGAAGTGGAAGCCCAAATGATGCCGAAAATCATCTACCAACATCCAACGTTAGTCAAAAGGAAAACCAGTCCAAGTTTTGTCGAGAAGAAAAAGTAGCATCACACACCAAACGCTTGTCTTAGTGCATGCATGTGCAAAAACAAATTATGGACCTTCTGGAGACAAGAGGAGATAAAACCTTCTCTTCAAAGAACCCTACCCTTATAATGTCTAGAGCAAATTTCACTCCCCTACCCTGAAGTTTTCATTTATTACACTCTCTTCCCCTACGAAGTTTAAAATTACATAATGCTCCCTTTGATGTTGCAAATTCTATCAATCGTACCCACGTGGTGAGCTGCCCACCGTTAAGTAACGTCACAAGATGTAATATTTCATTTTAAACTCCCAATACCCTTACTTTAACGTGAGATTACATGTTTACCCTTAAGTCAGAAAGCCAAGTTTCTTCTTCTTCCTTCGCTGGAACCAAACTACATGCCTTTTTGGTTTAAGGTTTTGAAGCTCAGTGCGCCTCCCTCTAGTGATGAAGCTATGGAGTTGAACACGATTTTCGTTTTTTAGAAGTTGAAGATAAGCTCCTTAAGCCGTGTTGATCATCCCATCGTAGCGATGCGGTTGTGCAAGGCGATCGGTTCTTGAAGCTTGTTGAGCTTCGTGAAGTGTTTTGAGCTCCAATTGAGGATAATGTTGTACTATTTCCTCCTCAAACTCTCTATACTCATTCTTCTCCTTTTGTTTTTTGTTTTGTATTTTCCTGTTTGTGAAGTGTAATCGAGGGTAATGTATGTATAGTGTGTTGAGCTCCAATCCCCTTTTATTTAATAGTTGTGGCTAAATTTGATCATGATACATTTTTGCTAAATGTTAAGAAAGGAATTCCTTATGTTGGGTCCTCCCTTGTTCTCCACTCTCCAATGATGAAGAACCAGAATTCATCTGTTCATCAGACTGTTAGGCTGTTGGGACATTGGATTTGTTCACTTCTATTTTGTTTCCTGTCAAGCAGGATTTATCTGTTCATTGAAAAATGTTAGGTTTATGAAAAACTATTAGATTCGTAACTTATTTATTTTTTATGTTTTTGTTAATAATTTTGATTATGTGAGATCTTATTTATTTTTCCTTTTTATCCGATAATTTGTTTAATTATTCTAGTAATCATATATGTAGATAAATTAAGAAAACTTTCCTTGGATCCTTGAATGATTGGTGTTGAAAATTTTTTATATACAAATAAATCCATTTATTTTTTCATCATTTAATTCTTAGAATAGGGCTACTTTAGGTATATTATCTTATTTTCAGAATTCAGGTCAAAAGTGGACCAAGTGGAGTACAAATGTCAAATTCGACTCAAGGAACCAAACTCTAGCCAGCCTGACTGATCATAGATGCTCTTCACCATGTAAGCCACAACATATCTCAAGGATCCTATGTAGGGAGATTTTACGTAGTCAAAGATCTACTCAACATTCCAAGCTTGGCCTAGAAGATTTCCTTTTGGAAAAACCTGTAAAATAAATTTCAAGGATTTCTTATGTGGTGGTCGATTTCTACAAGGAAGATTTAAGCTCAGCCAACCTTCTATTTTAATTTTTAACCACATGTTGGGATGAATATTTAGTAATTTCATATTCATGATCTTCTATATTGGACAATTTACCAGAAGATCATATTCTGTCTTCTATTTTGGATTTAAGAAAAATATTGTAAAGGAAATTGGGATTATCAAATTTTGTGTAGTTTCTATTATAGGTTTTGATTTTTATTTACTTTTTATTTTTTATTTTTTCCTTCTCATTCTCTAAGTAGTTGAACTCGATAAATAGAAGAGCTCTCATCTCTCTGAAAACACCTAGCTCCATCTCCCCTCTCTTTCTTCTTCCTACTTCATTAGTTTAGCTTTCAATTTTATGTTTACAAGTTATAATTTAACTTTAAGATAATGGGAAGATTTACCAATTTTTATTTTTCATTCAAATTGTAATCTCCATACAAGTTGTTGGAGGCAATGAAGATTGGATTTTTTACAAACTGGATTTTTCTTCTCAAGCCTCTGCGATTCTCCATTCAGGGAAATTCTTGTCTTATTTTATTTTTGTTTTTTATTTCTATTTAGTTTAATCTCTTCTTCGTCATTCCATCCTTCTTTTAGTTTTTCCATGGTTAACTAAATCCTTCAACTCAAAGTAAGATGAAGCTATGAGAGAAGGAAGGATTGATAGTCACCATGCTTATGTGCTTGATTGTATGCGCATAGTTTAGGCCATACAGTAGATGCCTCCGCATTGTGCATGTCATCTTCAAGAGACCACATGTATATTTTTTTAATGTACTTCTTGTGTCTCCTATCTATATTCATGAATTTTATTTTTGTATTTCATGTTTTGTTGATTGAATTATTCATAGGAAATATCTGTTTTGATTGGCCATATCTCCTATTGACCTAATCATGATACATGCATGTTTTCATGTTTTGACCGTGAATTTGACCTAATCTCAACATAGATTCCTATCCCCAAGAGCTCTTTACCTATAATTTTCAGTCATAATTCTTGAAGCTTTGAATTTGGGCTGAAGTTTATTCTGAAATTTTTCTTGTGAGTTTGATCATCATTGTCATCTTTATTTTGTAATTTTTGTAATTTCTTAAGTCCTTAGTTTAAGTGAGTTTCCATATTGTTATTCATTGCATGTGAGTTACATTAGTAATAATTTTTGCAACATTGAGTACACTTTGCCTAGATTAAGATTGAATTTTAATCAAAGTCAACCTCCTTGTATTTGACCCGCATCTACACATGACCCATGGGCTTGCAATTATATTTATTATTTGCTTTTCTTTTAAAAAAAAATTAATAAACTTTTAACCATGAAATCTAATTGTAACTGTAACTAGATGACTATAAATGACCTTAATGTATTATTTGCGATTGTTTATGACAAGCCTGCTCTGTGCACCCGCCTCTCTCCATGGCGACCACCACTTGAGAACCTCTTCTGAATTTTCACCATGACCACCACCTGAGAAACCCTCCATCAGTTCTTGAGCCCCTTGTGCACACATCCTCTCTCTCAGCAACACCCTGCAATCCAACCTCCTGCACTAATGGTATCTCTTTCTTTCTCCATGGAAGTCACCCTACATGACTACAAATAGCCTAAATATGTTAGGATTAAATAACATGCTACAAATAGCCTAAACCAAATATTAATCAAACTAGCTAATTGATTGACCAATAAAAAAGACTTGAAACAACATCTATTATAATTAGGACTCTAACTTAAACTAACTAACCCCTAACCCATTGTCACCCAAATACTAATCAAATCCCTAACTTGTATCATATACATACAAGTTTATGTATTCCTAACCCCTGACCCAATGTCACCCACCTTACATGCCCAATTCTTTGATTTCACAGTGTCACCCACCTTACCACAAGGACCATGGATAAGGTAGTGATTGTGAGTAGTGTTACATACATTAATGTTTCCCAAATGTTAATTTTTTTGTAAAGTCAATTTTGGTTTTAAAATCTTTTTTCAACATAAATTTATTTAGCTCATATTGGTTATATAGTTTTGGGAACATATAAAGATTGCATGCCATTTTGATTAAGTGATTTATTATGCATGGATATACAAAGATTGCATGCCAGGGTTTCCTTTATTGTATTGCTTCAATATATCTCAGTTTAATATATTTTTAGGCTACTGTATTTTTTTGTTACTATATTGGATCTAAGTAAATATATATTGATTGATCAATAATGTTTATCTTCTGCTTTTCATCAGAATCATTTAATTTCTCAATCAATGGAAATTAGAGCAATCATCTACTACCATTATGACTTGAATATGTCAGCACCTACTCCAATAGATCCGGATGATTACTGTTATCGGGACATGGTATGTGATATTTATAACACAGTCATCAAACATGTACTAGTAGGACATAATTTCACATTTAAAGTGAAGTGTGCATACTTCCTTCCAACTAGCAAATGGAAGTCAAATGAGGATGCAAGTTTATATGAGATGTTTGGATTGAAAGAAAATGTGAAATTCTTAAACTTGTATGTATATGATCTTCATTATGATGAGTAATCAAGCTACTTGTATACAGTGAATGACTTCCCCGATGCACTAGTCAAAAAAGAGAATGTTGATTGACGTGTCTGACAAAGTCAATGTGGATTTGGTGATGATATCCTGCAAAAATCAGCATGGAATTTGAATTGATATACACAAAGTCAGTGTAGAGTTGATAGTGTTGTCCAGCAAATTTAGACTTCTAGTGGCAATAGGACAGCATCAAGATCTAAGGGGTGGTACTATCTATAGGGTTTCAAGTAGTGATGACAATAACAGTAGGAGTGGCATGACTAATTCGGGGAAGTCAGTTAGTGTTGATGCAACTAATAGTATAGTTGATGGGGGACAGGAACCAAAACAGTTAGTAAAAAAACTGGTGAACAAATACAGAGTGTTTCTAGTGATAGTGGATGTTGATTGGGATTCTCAATCTGAAGATGAGAGTGAGATGAATGATGATATTGAAGAGGAAAACATTGAAGGTGGTGTCAATTATGTTGATAATTGTGATGTTGATGGAATGGATGGGACAAGAGTTGCAACACATGACAAAAATGAAGCACTATCTAATTATAACGATGAGTACTACTATGCACCCTACTTGAAGGATGAGAATTTGTTCATGAAGAGGGGATAAAACTAGAGAATGTGATGATTTTTATTGATGTGAAATTGTGAATTAAATCAGGGCTATACTTAAAGACTATGATATTCAATAAAGTATTGAACTCTTAAGACTCAAGAATGAGAAGTCAAGAGTTACTGCTGTATATGCATAGTTAGTCATTTTAAAGTAGAGAAATGAAATGAGTGCAAGTCAATCTAATGTCAACAACTCTCAAAGATTGATCAGACGCAATCTTCTTCCATAGCACTGAGTTGAATATTCAATCCAAGATTAAGGCACAATTAAAAGTTAATGAAGACAAAAGGAAAGTGAGGGAACAATTGAAAAATGCAATTAATGGGGGTGCTAGAATAAAACAAAATGAGAGATGAAATGAACAAATTAGTAGAAACAATAGACTCTTTTGGATATGATGTTCATGAGCATTTTTCTTCCCTAATGGCGTTGATGTTTGAGACATATATTTACAATACTCTTTATTTTTGGATTTAATATTATGGATGTGCCTTTTTTATGGTGATGATGGATCCAGGTTTATCTCAAATAGTGTAGTCTTATCATTATTTCCAAATCATCATGTTGGATTATACAGATTTACTAATTAAATGGTACCAAAATTTCAATGAAAATTAACAATTTATATAATTTGCCTCGTACACAATATAGTGCATAACTTAAAAGGGAGAACCTTCACTACATTTATTTCAAATATATCAAGTTTTTCGACTTCTTTACCGATAAATATGGCTACACACACACCAACAAAAAAAACTAACACAAAATTACAAAAAAGTTTCATTGATCCAGCAAATTTCATTGTTTCATCCACCCTTATCTTCACATTGTGCATCTTATGCTACAGCCCATGTAACACATCTCGCAACCCACGCACCTTTTCTTGCAACTGACATACCTCCTCATGCAATTCTTGTAAATCAATGGCGTGATTAGGCAAAAGATTGGCAGTTGATACATTAATGGGTTCACACCCACGTGAAATATTTGCATCCATTATAATCTAGGCAGCTAACAAAAAGTTTGCTTGAGTTATTGACAATCTTTAAGATCCTAATCACCATTTTTCGATTGCATCTATATTTTATGGATATGTACTTGATAACTGTATGTGTGCTGCAATTACTTGAAGTAGACATTTACTTGTCACACATGCGCTTGTGATACATGCAAACAACAAAAAAAATGAGTAAAACTTGAAAAAAAAAAAAAAAAAAAAGATTCAGTCACAATAACTTTCAGAGCCCTTGAATTGGCTGGCTTAATTATGAGTCACAATGTGCACCTAGCCCTTAGGAGTCACAGTAACCTTCATAACTTCGTCTTCTTTTTTTTTTTTTTTTTTTTTTTTGGAGATACCAGGTGAGGGAGGGAAGAAGAGAGACTGTTGCAGGTTTTTCTGGTAAATGTTTTTATTTTTTTTTTTATTTTATGGAGAACAATGTTAGAGAAAAAAAGAGTAAGAGAGGAGAAGAGGAGAAGAGAAGAAGAGAAGAAGAGAAGAGAAGAGATGAAGAGAAGAAGAGAAGAAGAGAAGAAGAGAAGAAAAGAGGGAGGGAAGTTGCAGGATTTCTTACCTTGGAATCCGCTAGAGATGAGAGACAAGCCAAGAACCTACTACTTGTAACGATTTCGACTTTAGTTTGCAGGATTCCTTTATTGATTTGAGGATACTATTTAGGCAAAGGAGATGGGAGTAAAAATGCCATTTGACATGTAACTCTAACAGTATTAACACCATAGGGGACAGAAGTAATATTAAACTTCGCAAGGGAGGAGAGTATAATAAATTAAAACTCCAAGGGAGGGGAGTGTAATTTGCTCTAATTTTTATAATAATATACTAATATCTCATTCACTTTTTTTCTATTTCCCATTTAAAGACAAAAATTCCCACACTTAAAAGTGCTTTGTTATCTTACTATAAAAAATAATAATAAATAAATAAAATACTTTGTAGACAACTTTTCTAGAGATCAAGAGTACGAGATCAAATATAATATGTTTCTTTCCATTCCTCGTGAGCCACTTATATCTCCGAAACAAGAGATCAAAGTGATTTGACTCCTTTTTTCCAATAAGTCGACAGCGTTACACCATTGCAATACTTCGAATAAACTTGAGTACATATAGGATACATCGGTGCTAAAACCTTTTCTCAAAATATCTTCCAAACTGTTGGGGTTGTTGCTCAGGATGTTGTTCCCCCGGTGTGAAACTAGTTGGTTCCATAGTTTTAAAATTCTGCTGATCCCATCTCCATCATTGCAATATAGAAAGTAAAAAGGAAAAGGCAACCTTAAATTGACTGAGTCTTTCTTCCCCTTCTCTCCCTTCCCTGCCTTGCTTTCTTTAGAGCTCTCAATACATTCAGTTCAATCCGAGCCGGGGATATCGAGATATCTATCCCTATTCCCTTGTCCTCTTTGGTTTTATTTTTTGCCTTTGTTCTGTGGCTGCGGCCTGCAACCTTTCTATGTATTCGTAGGGGTCTAAGAAGGTTAACAGGCTTTCGTCCTGGGGTGGGGAAGTGAACTCAGAAATACCATAAATATATACAAGAGAGAAGTTCTTGTCTGCTTTTCAAGTCTTAGATTAGAGGGCGTGAAGGTGCGTAGATGTTTTGCGGTTCGCCGACCAGCTCTTGTCCAGTAACCCTTTCGAAGCCTTTTGAATCAAAGTAGAGTAGGTTTAGGTTGCTTTCTCAATCTTTCTCTGATCCTACCCGCGTAGTGGATCCGGCTTTAGTCGGCTAAAAAGGGGTGTGTGTGGCCGTCGTATCTGCCCGCCCCCTTCTTCATTCATCCATTTGGCTGACGAGGTAGAAGACAACGCTGGTGATAGTTATCAAGGATTTGCTTTTACAAAGCTGCTTGGAAATGGCACTTTCCCACACCCATTCCCCTCGTAGACTAAAGTACATATTCTTATATACCATTTAGTCTGCACAAGAATAGGGAGAGGGGGTTTTGGGGATCCTTCTCCCATTAGGAATCCTGGTAGGAGAATTAGTATCTCGAAGGGGGTTTGGGGGAATCCCTTCCCCCATTAGGAATCCCGTTTATAATATATATATGGCTTATGTACCGGCACTTTCAATAGCTTATCCATCACCGTGTTGTCCAACATTCCTTCCAGGTCGGTAGTCAGTAGTGGCACTAGTGGTCCCTCTGCCCATTTCCCTTTCTCCTTTCCCCGCCCCTAAAGAGGAAGTGGGCCTCATTCTTATTGATGGTACCATCACACAACAAGACTACAGCTTCATCCCAACGTCCCATCCCCATACCACAAAAGGAGCGGGCCTCGTTCTTTCAGTTTACCATAGTTCAATAAAGTTTTTGTCTCCTGGAATGTTTTCACCCAAATATTCCCTTTTCCACTTAAAAAACAATAAGAGGTGACCCCCTTCTTTTGGACATCCCTCCTTATCTTGGTTAAAGAATTGGGTTCCATTTCATCAAGATAATGATCATGTGTCTTAAATAATGTAGTCTCTAAGCATTTTAGTTTTACTGATCTCGATCGGGTTTTCCTTCAATCGTGGTGAAAGAAGAATCCCCTTATCATAGGCTTCTCAACACCATCTGGTTGAATTAGGAAAGGTATTTATAATCATGAACAATTGGGTGTGAGTTATTAATGATAAACCCAAATCCAATCATATGGTCACATAATCGTGGAAGAAGCCAACTTTTAATTTTTAAACATTATTTATCTGAAAAAAAAAATTAAAACCATTTAATTGTAACCACTTTATAGAATACACATGCCATTAAAAAATAAATAAATAATTCACCAATGCCAGATTCACATGTCAGTTTCCAATCAAGTCAAAGTTTACCAAGTGGCAAAATAAAAATATTGAGAAAAGCAATCCTGGATCCGGATAGGAATAACCCAAGGCCAATCCTGATTCTAACTAATCCCACTCAATCGATTCTTATATGAAAACTAGATTTAGGGCATACTTGGCTGATTTCAACTGATTTTAACTGATTTTAGTATCCAATTTTAGGTTTCTAAACCTTCATATCAATACATATTAGTGAGATTTACGATTAAATTTGAGAAAGTCTTAATTTTGACACACTATCAGTCTATACCATTCCCTGCATATCCAACAGTCAAGATTGCCCTAATATCCCCCTTGATCTACTGTTTCCCATGACACGCTAGGTGCATAATCCATGGATATTAAAATTAAAAAAAAAAAAATACATGGATTCCAAGGTGGATGCGCTGTCCAATAAGACCTTTCCCATAAAATCTAATAAATATTATCAATTTCCACTAAGACACGATTAATTGTGAGATTATCATAATCAAGCCAAGATATAAATTCATGGCATGGAGAGTTTGCTTGGTTTTTTTTTGTTAGTATTTGCTCTCCATTCCTAATTAATTAAATTAAATCTCAACAAAAACCCATTTACTCTGAGTTTGTCCTTTTTAGTATTTTCTCTCCTTACCTGATTAAGAAAATCAACCAAACCCCATTTACTTTAATTTAAATTTTATACTTTAGAAGAAAACTTGAGGAGCATAAACTAAATACAAACTAAATTTCCAAATGAAGAAAATGGAAAAGGATCCACGTATGTTAAATATGATTGGACAAGGGGAAACTGCTACAAGATTATCTTTTAAACCTTCCCCTTCTCCCCCATGATTAAAACAAGGAATTTAATTAGAGGGCCAATTAGTAAAAGAAGAGACTTTTCAAAATCAACTACACCACCTTACCAACTTCATCTATAAATAGAGTCAAAAAGAGTTTGGTTGTCCATAGTGTGTAACATTACTTAGCCACACAACGTAAACGAAGGCAAAGAAAGTTTATTCCTTTAGCTTAAGGATGTCGTCCTCTTCTTCCACCACCTTAAGAGTAGCAGCAGTTCTTCTCTTCTTGTGTGTGTGTCTATACTGATCAAAGGATCAACAGGTCAGTTGAATGCTAATTTCTACGACCGTACATGTCCCACAGTGGCCACCATCGTCCAAGATCATATGAAAACAGCATAACAAACCGATCCCAGAATCGGTGCCAGCCTACTTCGACTTCAAATCCATGATTGTTTTATACAAGTATGTGAGATTTTCTATGCTTAAAAGTTAGGCACACCTTGGGCCACTCACTCGGGCTGTTTAGTGCTCTTCACTGCTTTCAGTGAAAGTTGAATAGTTCTCATAAAACCCCGGTATGACCCGGTCCATGCGGCTGTGGGGTCAATATGGGCCCGCGGAACTAATTAGGCCAAAGGCCCTTATACCCTTTGTTAACAAAGAAAAAAAGAAGCTAGCTTTAAAAGAGAGGGTGTCCAAGTATTCATCTCCGATGTGAAATTACGTGGAAGAGAACCCCAACACTATGACTGTGTTTGGTAACGTTCTAGAAAAAATGTTTTTGGCATTTTTTCGTTCCCACGGAATAAGGCTTTTGGTGCATTTATGGCATGTTTCATTTATTTTTATTTTTTAACAAAAAGTGAAAAAATAAAAAAATAACAAATAATAAATAAATAAGACAAACGACATTTTGACATAGAAACTGAAATTTCCATTTTTGACATGAATCCAGAAATGTTACCAAACACAATCTATATATATATATATATATATATATATATATATATGTATGTATACTAGTAAATACACACGTGCAAATGCACGTCTAGCGGAATATTTTTCTTAGAGTGTGTTTATTTGGATAAACTTTTACTCGTAAATTTCTTTTTCCCCTAGAAAATATATATGACCACCTTTGCTTTCAAAAGTTGAGTAGATCTTACTTAGCATTGTTTTATCAATAGTTTCTTCCATAGGTACTAACTTCTCTAGTGAAAATCTTTAATAGTAACGTCTAGAAAGTATAGTGGATACTTTCATTATGGATAGTGGAATCAATGATATTAGAAAGTATAGAATTCATAATTTATAGCATTATAGAAAAAAAATATAATGCTATCAATATTCTACCAAAAACCAATGAAATCAATGCATAAAAGCATAAGAGCTAACACCAGTGATATGATAAAAAGTATATGATAAATGCACAGAATCATAAGATCCATCCAACAATATGGCATCGGCCAAGAATTGGGATCGGAGGGGGCCGATACCAATATGGTCTGAACCGATTCCTCAAACAATGCAACTTACCCAAGCAAGCTACAACCAAGACTGACCCCAAAAACCTCACTTGATTCTGTGTGAGAGAGAGAGAGAACATTTTGGTTCTCTATCTTATAAAAATGGATCAAAAGATTCAAAACCAATATTAGTTCTAATATTAACCTAAAATTCATAAGGTACCTTTGTCGGTTCATGCTTTCGCTTCACTTATTGTCACATCAAAACCAAACCAAACCGATTAAAACCCTAACAATATTAGGTTATTTTCTTCTATTCATATTTCGAGGCATGCATCTCCCATAGAAAGCATACTTATTGTTTTGTTTTTGTACCAAATTCCGCAGGAACAGATAATCATACTGTCAAACTGTTCTATAATGATACTAACAGAATATAGATTACCAGATTTAAAGATTTAACTTCAGAATCAGCGAGCAACTTGTCATTTATCAAATTGATATAACCAGAAACAGAGAATTCGGGGGAAACAGTAAATAAGAGAGAAAAAGGAGAGAGGGGATTATGGGGGTAGAGAAAATGGGGAAACAAAATTGTGGGGAAGGGAGAGGAGAGAAAGAAGAGATCACCAAAAAAAAAAAAAAAATTTTTCCATTATCAAATCATGGGGGACTGTGAGCCGTTACCTTATTTAAAACTGTAAGAAAGCAAAAACTGACTGAAAGACGAAAACTCCCCCTTGGATGGCTAAGATGGGGTTTCATGGACTGACAAGGAAACTTGAAAAAAAAAAAAAAGGCTTAAATAAATCTGGAAATTATAATTCGTATTCCACTCTATCTTGACAACTTAATCCCTTCAACAGGCTCTTTACCAGAAAAAATAAGAATATTCTCGCCACGGTGAGCTTAACAAACGATTAGAAAAAACAAAGACATGAGAAAATCGTACAACTTTTGTATGATTTTCTTTTGTTTTTCTTTTCTTTGCTTTCCTATGTCATCCAAACACAGCCTAAATAGGGAGGATTTGTTTTGTTTTTCTCTTATTAATCACAGAGAAGAACCTTCTGCGGCAACCAAAGAAAAAAAACAAACATTAACATGACATATTGCTTTGTATATATAACAGTGATGGGTTGGTTCATATTACAATCTGATAAGTATAGTTAGCCGTTTAAGTTCTTCAGATATATATGGAAGCAGAAGAAGAAGAAGAACAAGAAGAAGAAGAAGAACCAGAACCCCACGTCTTTGCTTCTTGTCGTCTTAGTTCAGGTTCTACTGCTACATGTTTATTTTTTTTCCAAGCTTCATGTTTATTTTTTTCCCTGGCTACATGTTAAGACCAATTTCAAACTGTTATCCTGCATTCAATAGCTCTAAAGATTTCTAAAGAATGTGTTTTGGTAGAAATTTGAGAAAACCCAATTGCTTTTCAAAATAAAACTATTGATACCTTTATGCTGTATTTGAAGACCCATTGGTTTTGAATTCAATTTGCTTTGGCAAGTCCTCATCTCACTTGCGTTCAATCCACTTCCCCACTGTATCAGATTCAATAGATGAAAATCTCATAGGAAACCTTGAAGATGCCATTAGTTTGCAGATAAATTCTAGGGGGAGAAAGAAGAGAGTAGTAGTTTGCAGATAAATTCTAGGGGGTGGGGGGAGAGAAAGAAGAGAGTATAGAGAGGAGGGGAGATCGTGCGTGGGAGAGTTTGGGAGAGTCTAGGAAATCAACTATCTCTCTGACTCTATCAATTCAAAGAGAGGGGAGTTTGAGAGATAGAAGGAGAGTAGAAAAAAATTATTGGAATATAAAAAATATAAAGGCACCAATAATATTAAATTTATAAAAGAATATAAAATAAAATAAAAGGGTAAAGTAGTCCAGTGAAAGATTTGCCACTTCGTGTTTTTATATAATAGTATGATATATATATATATATATATATATATATTGTTTCACTAATTTTGTTTATGCATGGTTTTAGGGTTGTGTTGCATCAATTCTGTTGGACGACAGTGCCACTATACAAAGTGAGAACGATGCCCTCCCCAATTTGAACTCAGCTAGAGGATTTGATGTAATTGACAACATCAAGGCTGCTGTGTAGAGAATGCATGCCCTGGTGTAGTTTCTTCTGCAGACATTCTCACCCTTGCAGCCGAATCAGGGGTTTCCTACCTCCTTGGTATGTTAGTAATTATAAATTTAATTTATTTAACATATTAATTAATATTTTATTCTTCTTAATTAATTAATACGATTGAGCATAATTATTTACAGGCAAGAGGTCCTTCATGGACTGTTCTATTAGGAAGAAGGGATAGTACAACCGCAAACCAGAGTGCAGCCAATACTACTATGCCTGCTCCCAATGATGTCCTCACTGATCTCAAATCTAAGTTCGCAGACCGTGGCATGAACACCAATGATCTTGTAACATTGTCTGGTCTAACATTTTTATAATTTTATTTCTTATGATCATATAATATACCTCCTTGGCTCCTTCCTCCTTAATCAAGTATCATTATATTTACATTAATTAACAACTTGACTCTTGGTGAAGCTTGATCTTAATTGTAATCTAGGAAGTATTGTTCACTTTTGCTTAATATCGGCGGGCTCACTCGCTAATGAAGAACCGGGGGTTGGGGGACTCCTGCCTCCAACCCAAATTTTTTGAGACATTTATATTGAGGCCAATTTTGAAAATTAGGGTTTCCCTATAGAGTAATTTGCTTTAAGGCTATAAAATCTCATAAGGAGGAGGTGTGTTCGGGTTGTAATTTCTTTATTACAATAGTGGAAGCTCTAGTTTATCATTTAGCTATGAATGTAGCCCCATCTTGCGAGTTTACATTGTTCTGTGTGTCTAATCTTGTGTGAACTATTTTCAATGATTTTTTTTTTCATTGTTGTTCTGTTGTGGTGTTAATTTCTGTTAAGTTTGTCTCGAATTCTTGACCCATTTTGAAGATTGATCAACTCCGACATATTTTGGTAGCGACCCGAATGAGAATTTTTTTAAGATCTGTGATAGAAGCAGAGGGGTTGGGCCGATAGGCCCAAGCCCGAAGCCCAACACTGATCTCGTATGGAGGGGTAGAGGCGTAGCCCCCATGGTATGGTTTGACTGGATTGACCGCGAGCCAATGGATTGACTCGCTACTTAGAATATATAATGTACTATCGTCTTGTTGGGCAAGTCATTATATTTTGGGGTTTTTTCGAGCTAGGGTTTCAGGGCGAGTTTTCTTACCGCTGCTTGGGTATAATCTCTCTTCTGTATAGTGAGACTTCTTCTTCTTCACCCGAGAATGTAGCACACCACACCGGTGTGTGAACCTCATTAAATTTTTGTATTGTGTGAATCTATTGTCTGTTTATTTTCGTATTTTTCTTGGTGTTTTGCTCTAACAATTTCTAATAGCTCTTTCTCATCTTTATAATGTGTGTGTGGATGTGATTCTCAGGTGCTCATACATTCGGACACGGCCAGTGTCAATCTTTCAGTTTTCGACTATGCAATTTCAATGGCACAGGCAATCCTGACCCGACTATCAACTAGACTTACTTGCATACCGTCCAACAGCTTTTCCCCCAGGGTGGAAACGGGTCTGTCCTAGCCAACCTAGACCCAACCATGCCCGATGGATTCGATAATAACTACTACCATAACCTTCAATCAAACCAAGGTCTATTCCAAAGTGATCAAGAATTGTTTTCAACTTCGGGTGCAGATACTATACCTATAGTTAACAGCTTCAGCAGAAATAGCAATTCATTCTCTAATAGCTATGTTCAATCCATGATTAAAATGGGAAATCTCAGTCCATTAACTGGGACCAATGGACAGATCCGATTGAACTGCAAAAAGGTTAATTAATGGAGCTAATTCATTTGAGTCAAATGATGTTTCAATTAGCTCCAGCTGATGGATATAGCTAATGAAACCCTTACGAAGGGTGCGTTTTTGCCACATTATGGGATCTTCTTCTTATTTCTCCCTTCACTTTCAATTTTTATGTATCATCTTTTTGATAGTTAAATCTCTCACTTGGTTTTTGATGTATCATCCTTTTGATATTTGTTTATGCATCTAACAACATTATGCGATTTTTCTCTTATTTTTTCACCATCTTCTGGATTTTGATGTATTATCATTAATCTTTCGATAGTTGTTTCCCCCTCCGCTTTGCTTTTGATGTATCATCTTTTTTTAATTTAATTTTTTTTAATTCAAGTTTTTAATTTGAATTTTTCTTTGTTAGCCTGTTTGGCAACGAAATTTTATTCTGTCTTTTCTT
>NC_056560.1:36974794-37013043 GCF_013358625.1 Macadamia integrifolia | reverse complement strand
TTATAGAATTTATATTCAAATTAATTAATTAATAACCCATGGTAGAATTAGATTATACTTCATGAATAATAAAAGCTTTTAAAGTTCTATGATTCAACTTCTCATTATACTATTCTTCACTACGCCATCAGATTTGGGTGCTTGTAAATCATTAGCGAAGCCCCCTGTGAGAGAGGCAAAGCATATAACTAGCCTTGGAATAATTATTTGGTTATTCGTGAAAAGATCCCAACTTATTTGAATTAACAGGGGCCTCTATAGCCAGGTACAATGTCTTTCCACTATTGAAATTACATAAGAATATATAATATATTATATTACACCAACCTAGGTTTTAATTATCAAATTACTCAATCAATATTTTGCTTTATCAAATCACCTAAAATTATAATGTGTACTACTGAAATGACCTAAATTGTATCTGCTCAAACACAATCTCTCATTTGTTTATAATTCTTAACATTTTTGTCCCTGAAGGTGGAAATCGGCCTTCACTAACCAACCTAGACTTGGCAACCCTGATGGATTAGATAATAAGCATTCTGTACAAAAATATGGAAATATCATTTGTCCAAGAGTATGGTATAAGTATCTTTGAGGGCAAAATCATCTGATTCACCGATATAGATCGATGCTAGTTATAGCCTGACACTGGAGATTGATCTCAATCGTTATCAATTCAATCCAAGCAATCCTAATTGATTCGATCAATTTTTAAAACTATGCCTCCATGGCCAGGTATATTGTCCTTTCCAATATTGAAACCACATAAGAAAAATATTTTTTTATTATTATTTTACCCAAATTAAAATAGGTTTAATTTACAAAATTACTTACCTAATACTTAAGTTAATAACCATTTAATCAAATCATGCACTTGCAATAAAGATATGCGTATGTTATTAACATGCCTAAATATTGACTGCTCTACCAATCTCTCATCTGTGTACATTTCTTATATTTTTGCCCCTGACCATCGCCATAAAAATGCTTGGAGCTTTTAATAGTGTGCAATTCTCCCTCCCTTAAACTTGTATCCTCTCTTTTTGCTCGGGGATTAGTTCAAGGTATTGCCATTGGAATCGATTGCCATTGATACCAATACTGAAATGTATCAATTGTATCAAGCCAGAATGGATGATTTTGGTCCCAAGATATTAATATGGCTTTCATTTTTACCTTTTGCTCACCCTTGTTCTAGTACCACTGATCTAGTATCAGATAGTATCGATATCATATCGGCCATTCCTAAATCCATGCTTTTGCTATTTCTACGCCTCTCTCCCCAAAATCTCTCTTCTTTGAGTGACCATAAAATGGGAGATTTTACTATCTTAAACACAAAGCTAATCACTACATCCCATAGAAAATTGTACGTGAAGTGAATGAAAATGTTAGGACTTCAATTTCAATAGTACATATATTTATTTTAATTAATTTAATTAAAAAAATATTAAGTAGATAATTAGACAAATTAACATTTTTTTCCAAAATATGACAACTCAGCTTTATCCCAACTTATTCCAACTAAGTACGACCGACTACATTGATTTATTTGACATCATACTTGAAACAAGACCTAAATTATACATATATTTCCTCACTGCTTCTTACAAGAAATAACAAAAGATTACTATCTATCTTGGCTTCTTCAGATCTACCCAAAAAAAAAAAAAATCTTGGCATCTTCTGAGCTATGAAATGAAAAGATAATAGGCTCTTTCAAACTCAACAACACCGGAGAAGGAAAAGTAGATAAAACAGGAGAGTAATCCTGCCACGTGTCTAATCCTGTTCATCATGCCCATGCTGGCAGGAAAGAGTTTTTGTACGAAACGCACTCCAAAGTCTGAAGTCCGTGGGGTCGGATGAGCCAAAAGTATGTAGGATCCCGGCCGTTTTAGCGGGCTTCAAAGCTTAACGATAGTACGGCTTCATTCGGGTTTGGCCCAGTGGGCTTTGTGGGCTAGACTGTGCAAAGAGAATTGTATTATAAATTTCCAAGGAGACTCGTCTCACTGTCTAACTTAGGGGTCAGCCCCAACTGGTTAAAGCTCGACACAGGACCAGCCAATTTGTAAACGACCTGGTGTAAGGCCTAGACCAATTATGGAAAAGGTTATAACAGTGTTTGGTTGTAGGCCTCAATGGGCCCAAGGAATATTTTATATTTGAAATAAAGAGCTTCAGTCTTGGAAATGCATTCTATGATTTCTTTCCTATCAATGCATAGATAATTTATTATTATTATATTTTTTTCTTTTGGTAATTCAATCCATAGATAATTAGTACCCAAAAAATACGTATTAGGAAAAAGAATCCATTGATGCAAGGTCTCATCCAAGATCGACCAATGTCTGTAAGTGCAGCCCATAGAACCATGCAGATTTATTGATCCGTAGAGGGCTCAGATAGAGAGCCCATCAGAGAAGATTCAGCCCATTAATACTTAAATGTGGAGAATTAGAGATGGTTGGGTGAAAATTAAAGACAACACAACCAAAATACTTCATTCAATTTGAAAACCAGAATTATGGCAACGGTTATCCAAATCAGAATCAAAATTGATTCATATCATAAAATACCCTATGGCACTGGACCAAGTGAGTATCTGAGCTTACCAACAATTTTTAGTGTCTCTTAAGGATTGTTTATTACAAGATATCACAAATAAAGCAAGGCAGTGATTTAGTGGATGGAATTGAAGCAACACTATTTTCACATGCAGGCAAGGAGGTAATAATGAAATCAGTAGCATTTTCACTTGCCAATTATGCTAGTTCACACTTCAAGCTGCCTATCTCGCACCATAATCAACTATGGATTGCGACTACAAATTTTTTCGGGGAGACAGTTCGGATAAATAAAAAATCCACTGAATTTCATGGCTTCGGTTGTGCCTACCAAAAGGAGAAAGGCGGCTTGGGGTTTCGAGATCCTTCCTTACATGCCAAAGCTTTGCTCTCGAAGGTTGCTTAGAAACTTTGGAGTGAACTTGGTACACCATGGGTAAGACTTCTCAAATCAACCTATTTTCAAAGTGTGATTTTTTGCATGCAACAATGGGAGCAAATCCATCCTGGGCATGAAGGAGATTTATGGACAAGGATTAAAGTATCAGTATCGGTCATCATATCGATCAGTCAAAATTAAAATACGTATCGAAGGGTATCATATCGTATAGGAGATACGCTAAGATACGTACATAAATGAATAAGTAACATTTTTTTATACATTTTTGCGTAAAAAAATAGTTTAAAAAAGTTATATAACATGTATTGTGCACAAACAGTAACTTAAGAGTATCGCACTAAGAATCCGAGGTTTGTAATTATCCCATAAATGTAAAATTGTTAGAATTTATATTTATTTTATTATAATTAAGTTTCAAGATGAGGTTTTTCTTTTATGTGTTTTATGACTTGTAATGGTATGAGACCCTTAGGGTCAAGGTAGTGGAAAATGGTCAATAACACCCTATGGGTGCCCTAGATTCCATTCATGGTCATTACCATGAGTGGAGAGATGGGCAAAGAGAATTGATTGGGATTAATTTCATTTATAAAATTAATTCTTAATTCATGCCATAGGTTATTGCCAAATTGAGGTAAATGGCCAATGTCATTATGTGGGTGCCCTAAAGTCCATTCATGGTCACTACCATGAGTGGGGAGGTGGGCTAGAAAATGATCAATAACACCCTACGAGAACTCTAAATTTCATTCATGGACATTATCATGAGTGGGGAGGTAGGCTAAGGAATTGATTGGGACTAATTCAATTTATTGAATTAATTCCCAATTCATGTCCATATGACATTATTCTCCAATCAACTTGCCATTAGTTGGAGGTTACTCTTGGGGAATCCAAGAGGATGCAAGGGTTAGTTTTGGATCTATATAAACCCAACCAAATACCTTGCAGAGACACACATTCACATATTGACACTCCATCTATTTCTACTCTTTGCAACCATACAAGTCTTTCTCTTTCTTCTATTTTCTCTAAGTCTTGTGTAAGGTTAGAGGGGACTGTTGTGCTGTAGCTTTTTACTCCTAGAAGGGATTAGAAGAACTGTCTCATCTTTTGTGGAATATTGTTTTATCTTGGAGGTAGAGATGCAGAACAACTCTTGGCAGTAGAGGGCATCAATTACCTTAAAGGCAGTACTACAAGTGTGACTCAACCTCAATTCTGATCGAAGCTTTTTCAATTGTTGTGGTGACAATTCAACATCTATTTGAAGTTTATCCTCGTCTCATTTCAGTCAAGGATCAATACTACAACATCATAGTAATTTCTACTGCAAAAGCTTTGTATTATAATTTTTTTATTTTTGTAAGAAATTGTAATACAATTACCCAACAAATTTAAGGTAATTGATAGTTGTAAGATTCCATAACTGATCTTAGAGATGCAAGCCTCAACAGAGGTGATGACTCCAACAACAATGATGGTCATTCAATCACTATCATAGATGATGCTTCGAACAACAATGTCGTAGATGGAACTACAAACGGAGGAGATCCCTCTAACATCAATGTTGAAGGTATAATCAACAACTAAGGAGGCAGGGTTCATGTTAGCCACAATGGTAAGGGGGTTCTTCATTTACCCACCATTGATTCAATTCCCACCAATGTTATCACGTCAGTAACCGATCTTATCCCGGATTTGGGTAAGATGAGGATTGTCACTGAATTTGACAAAATTAAGCAGTTTGGAGGTCAAAACTTCAAACGGTGGAGGCAAATGATGTTGTTTGCATTAGCCCAAATTGGGATGGTATTTTCCTTGACTGAACCCATGTCGAAAAAAAATAATGATCCTGTAAATGAGGGCAAAAGGGTGGTTTGGATTCAAGTACCAATGCAAAAATTGGATCTTGAATACATTATCCAATGACCTATACCATGTGTATAGTTCATTGGAGTATGCATATTCGATTTGGAATGCGTTGATAAATAAGTACTCTCTTGAGAATGCTGGCTCAAAGAAGTACTTGGTGGATAACTTTCTAAATTTTATTATCAAAGACAGTGACACCATTTTAAACCAAATTGATCAATTTCAAATCTTGGTTGGAAAGCTAGCAAAGGAAAAAATGGTTCTACCAGAAGAATTTGTGACCAGTGTCTTAATTGAAAAGCTTCCATCTTCTTAGGATACTTTCAAGTTGTCAATGAAACACAAGAAGACGGAGTTGACTTTGGACCAATTGATTGTAAGGATCAAAATTGAGGAAAAGAACCGGAACAAAGACAAGGGTGAAAAAGACCTTGGGGAGAAACGTTTAAAAGCGAACTTGGTAGAAACCAACAAACATGACAAGAAAAGGAAGAACCGTCAATACAATGATGAGCCTTCTTTTAAGAAGAAGAAACTCACTTGTTATGTGTGCGGTAAGCCAGGGCAATTCAAGAAAGATTGTCGATTCAAGAAGAAAAAATCTGAAAATGTGAATCTAGTTGAAGACAACGTCTTTGTGGCTATGATCACAAAAGCAAATTTGGCTAAAAAATCAAAAGATTGGGTATTGGATACCGGTGCTACAAGACATATTTGTGGTGATCTAAAGATGTTCTCTTCTTATTCTATAAGTATGAGAGACGAAAAGGTATTCATGAAAATTTTTCAAAGTGCCCCTATTATGGTGAAAGGAAAGATAGTGTTAAAGCTTACTTCAGGGAAGACTATGGTTCTCACCAATGTCCTCTATGTGCTAGACATTAGGCGTAATTTAATTTCAGTTCCTTTACTTAATAAAGTATGAATGAAATTAGCTTTTGAGAGTGACAAGGCGGTTATCACTAGGAACAATGTATTTGTGGGGAAGGGAGGGATACCTTAGTGAGGGGTTATTTGTACTAAGCGTTGAAAATATTGTAATTGAGAAAGCTAGTACTTCTTCTGCTTACATTGTTATCCCTACTTATTCTTTTGATTTGTGGCATGGTAGGTTGGGTCATAGTAGTGTGAAGTATATCACCAAACTATGCAAGTTAGACATGATCACTAATAATGTGGAACCTCCTGTGAACAAATGTACAACTTGTGTAGAGGCAAAGTTAACCAAACAACCTCATAAAACTGTGGATAGAAAGAGTTATCTCTTGGAATTGATCCATAGTGACTTGAGTGACTATAAGTCATATGAGTCTAGGGGAGGAAACAACTATGTCATAACTTTCGTAAATGACCACTCTAGGTATGCCATGATTTATTTACTCAAATCAAAGGATGAGGCTGGAAAATGCGTTTATATCTTACAAAACAGAAGTTAAAAATCAACTTGACAAGAAGGTTAAAAGACTTAGAACCGATAAAGGGACTGAGTATTTTAACATTGAAAAGTTTTATGAGAAAAATGAAATTATCCATGAGACAACCACTCCATACCAACCGGAATCTAATGGGGTTGTCGAAAGGAAAAATAGATCTCTTAAAGAGATGATGAACTCTGAGTTCGAGTGTACCACTTGATATGTGGGGGGAAGCCATGCTAACGGCATGTTATCTGTTAAATAGAATCCCACATAACAAGACTAGTATGATTCTATTTAAGAAATGGTTTGGAAGAAAATCAAGTCTAAAATATTTGCGGATTTGTGGCTGCTTGACTAAGGTATTATTACCGAATATCAAGAAAAGAAAATTGGGGCAAAAAACATGGGATTGTGTGTTTTTGGGATATGCTACAAATAGTACTGCATACCGGTTCATGGTGATTAAAGCCATGGATGATGTTATTGAAATAAATAGCATTGTAGAATCAAGAGATGTTGAGTTCTTTGAAAACATATTTTCCTTTAAATCCAACTTACCTACAAGTAAAGATAGTCAATTGACTTATGGAAAAATAGAGTCAAATGAAAAGGTTGCCAATCAAGAATTTAGTAATGATGATGGAAGTCAACTAAGGATGAGCAAGCAACTCAAAAGACCCAAATATTCGAATGATGAGTGGCTTGTCTATCTAGTAGACAAGGATCATCTTACATACAAAGAGGCTATTACATCATCGGATGCCGTCTTTTGGAAGGAGGCAATCAAAAGTGAACTAGATTCAATCTTGGATAATAATACTTGGGAATTGATAAATTTACCAATTGATTCCAAAACTTTAGAAACCAAGTTGATATTTTGAAAGAAACTAAAAAGTGATGGGTCACTTGATCGTTTCAAGGCTAGACTTGTAGTCAAGGGGTTTAGGCAAAAGCCTAACATTGATTACTTTGACACATTTGCCTCAATCTCTAGAATTGCCACAGTAAGGGTTATGTTAGCATTAGCGTCAATACATAACCTGGTCATCCATCAAATGGATGTGAAAATGGTATTTCTAAACGGAGACTTAGAGGAGAAAATTTACATAAAGCAACCAGAAGGTTGTGTTGTAAATGAAAATAAGTAAAAAGTTTGTAAACTTCGGAAATCTTTATATGGATTGAAGCAGGCGCCAAAGCAATGGCATGATAAATTAGACAAAGTTGTAATTTCAAATGGTTTCGTTGTGAACGACGTTGAAAGGTGCTTATATAGCAGGTTTCATGGTGGTAAGGGCATATTCATACTACTATATGTAGATGATATGCTGATAATGAGAACAAACTTGGAAATAGTGAATCAAGCTAAGAAACTTTTGAAGTCTAGTTTTGACATAAAAGACTTAGGAGAGGTTGATATGATTCTTGGGATCAAGATCATCAAGCAAGAGAATAATATTTCACTATCCTAAGCCTATTATGTAGAAAATATACTTAAAAAGTATGGTACCATAAAGTTTCAGCAGTTAAAACACCTTTTGTAATGAGATGTCATTTGAAAAGAAACTTGGGTGAACCGGTAAATCAAAAAAGGTATGCTCAAATTATTGGTTCAGTCATTGTACTCATCCTGATATTGTCCTTGCAATAGGAAAGTTGAGTCAACATACTCACAATCCAAGTAAGAAGTATTGGAGTGTGCTTGATAGGT
The DNA here is from genome assembly GCF_013358625.1 of Macadamia integrifolia. Classification (NCBI taxonomy): domain Eukaryota; kingdom Viridiplantae; phylum Streptophyta; class Magnoliopsida; order Proteales; family Proteaceae; genus Macadamia; species Macadamia integrifolia. The sequence goes on along the minus strand of NC_056560.1, from coordinate 37,005,066 downwards.
TGCTGAGGTACCTAAAAGGCACTATAAACTATAGTTTGCACTATAGCGGTAAACCAACGGTGTTGGAAGGGTACTGCGATGCAAATTGGATCTCGGATACAAACGAGTCCTTAGCTACTAGTGGGTATGTATTTATACTAACAGGCGGTGCCATCTCATGGAAGTCCACAAAGCAATCTTGTGGGATAGACTCTACTATGGAAGCTGAGTTCATAGCCTTAGAAAAGGCAGGAACGGAAATCGAATGGCTTAGAAACTTAATGGTGAATATTTCATTGTGGTAAAAATCAGCACCATCGATATCACTACATTGTGATAATCAAGCGACTATACATCTAGCCAAAAACCGAATATACAATGGTAAAAGGAGGCATATACGCCTAAGACACAATCTTGTGAGACAGTACATAGATGAATGAATGATAGCTATCGATTATGTGAAGTTAGAAAGTAACCAAGCTGACATGTTCACAAAGCCTATGTCTGTTAAGAACTTGTGTAGTGCATCTATAGGAATGGGGTTGATACCTAATCCTTAGGTCTGTGATGGACACCCTACCTATATGAAGAGGCTTAATGTCTGAATTAGGTTCAAGGGGTACAAACGAAGTCATGAGTGACCAGCTCAGTACTACTACTTATTTAAGTATTCATTCTAAGATGTAGATGATGATAATAGTACCACCACAAGGAGAAAGGTTGAGCAGTAAAGCTCTTCATTAGTCCAATCCCAGGAAATATGGGGGTGTGTTAATTGTGGTGCACATCGGGGATTAACCTAAGTGGATGTAGGGGGTGTGGCCGCCGCCAATGAGAACTTATAGGCAAGCTTTCTAAACATTCATGAGTCCAAGATAAGTGACATGGCCGGTTCAAAAGTCCAAAGTAATTATATAATGGGTAGCTCAAAAAGTTGACTTATAAGATGTGGTTGATGGATCGATCAGCTACACTAATGAAGAAAGGTACAAGGAGTCTGACTCTACCCGTACTCTATAACGTGACTCATTAAACCTAGTGTAGGTTCAAGTCCGAAAGACTCCTACAACGATGTGTCCTATAGTGTCTAATACAGTCATAGCAGATGTGTCCTTCATGTCATTTGAAACTTGTGGATGATTGTTAGAATTTATATTTATTTTATTATAATTAAGTTTTAAGATGAGGTTTTTCTTTTATGTGTTTTATGACTTGTAATGGTGTGAGACCCTTAGGGTCAAGGTTGTAGAAAATGGTCAATAACACCCTATGGATGCGCTAAATTTCATTCATGACCATTACCATGAGTAGAGAGGTGGGCAAAGAGAATTGATTGGGATTAATTTCATTTATGAAATTAATTCTTAATTCATGTCATAGGTTATTACCAAATTGAGGTAAATGGTCAATGTCATTATGTGGGTGCCCTAAAGTCCATTCATGGTCACTACCATAAGTGGGGAGGTGTGCTAGAAAATGGTCATTAACACCCTATAAGAGCTCTAAATTTCATTCATGGCCATTATCATGATTGGGGAGGTGGGCTAAGGAATTGATTGGGATTAATTCAATTTATTGAATTAATTCTCAATTCATGTCCATATGACATTATTTTCTAATCAACTTGCCATTAGTTGGAGGTTACTCTTGGGAATCTAAGAGGGTATAAGGGTTGGTTTTGGGTCTATATAAACCCAATCAAATACCTTGCAGAGACACACATTTACATATTGACACTCCATCTATTTCTACTCTTTGCAACTATACAAGTCTTTCTCTTTCTTCTATTTTCTCTAAGTCTTGTGTAAGGTTAGAGGGGACTGTTATGCTGTAGCTTTTTACTTCTAGAAGGGACTAAAAGAACTGTCTCATCTTCTAGTGGAAGATTGTTTTATCTTAGAAGTAGAGATGCAGAACAACTCTTGACAGTAGAGGGTATCAATTACCTTAAAGGCAGCATTACAAGTGTGACTCAATCTCAATTCTGATCGAAGTTTCTTCAATTGCTGTGGTGGTGATTCAACATCTATTTGAAGTTTATCCCCGTCTTATTTCAGCCAAGGATCAATACTACAATATCATAGTAGTTTCTACTACAAAAGCTTTGTATTACAATTTGTTTTATTTTTGTAAGAAATTGTAATACAATTACCCAACAAAAATCCTTGTTCTCAACCTTGATTTCTACTTTTGATCAGTCAAAATTAAGATACGTATTAGAGGATATCGTATCATATAGGAGATACGCTAAGATACGCACATAAATAAATAGGTAACACTTTTATGCACTTTTGCATAAAAAAAATAGTTTTAAAAAGCTATATATAACATGTATTGTGCATAAACAGTAACTTAAGAGTATCATACTAAGAATCTAAGGTTTGTAGTTGTCCTATAAATGTAAAATCCTTATTTCCAACCTTGATTTCTACTTTAGTCAGAAAGAAAAATGGTTGGCAGCAACTTTGGAACAAAAACATCTCGAAAAATTATGTTTTTCTGAAAAATTACCCATCTTGGTCATTTTATGACCGTATCGGTACGTATCAATGTGTATCGATCGATACATACTGATACACATCGATACATACTGATACACATCGATACATACCGAAACGTACATTTCAGTTCGATTTTGAATTTTTCATAGAGTATCGTTACGTATCAGTGGTGTATTAGTGCGTATCGATATGTATCGTAAGATACATATCGATACAAAAGGGTTTTAAAACTTCCATGTATCGTATTGGTCCGTATCATATTGGTCTATATTGTATCAATAAGGGTCGATATAATATGATACGGACCGATACTTTAAACCTTGGTTATGGAGTCAAAGAAGGTTCTCAGAGCTGGTTTGTTATGGCATATTGATACGTGAGAAAGAATTCAGATTTGGAATAATTATTGGGTACCTACTTTACCCGATTTTAAATTGTAATACCCACCTATTGAAGATTGCCCACTCTTATGGGTACAAGACCTTATCAATCTATAGAACCGATGTTGGAACAAGAGCACAAAGAGCTTTTTCTGAGAGAGATGCTAAGGATATGGCAGGTATCTTAGCTAGAAGGGCTCAGTTAGTTACGGATACGATTGTGTAGCCCAATTCTGATTTATTCCGTGATAATCAATAGATTTCACTTTCACCAAAAAAAAAAAAAAAAAAAAGGGCTTGTTTTCTCTTGTATTTAATGTTAATGCTCCACAATCCCATTCTAACCCTTGTAATTAAGGGTGTTCGATCAAATGGTTCCATTCGGCGCAGATTTTTATAGATAAAATCAAAATTATATTGTTTATTATGGTCTCAATTTAAAAAAAGTTTCGTCAAGTTTTTTTTTTTTTATTCAAACAAATTTTTTCTCTTTTCATTTTTTATTGAAATTAATGTAAATTTAACATTGAATTGAATTGTTTATTGGTCTATGTTTTTCTATTAATAATTGTAAAGTTATATGTGTATGTTTTAAGGGGAAAATCACTCTATCTAGGAGTGCAGGGTTTCATTCAGAAATAAAAAGGGGGCAAAATGACTGTCCCACGCCATGAAAGATAGAAATGCCTACCCTATTGATGCTTTCAGGTGTGCTCTCTTTGGGCCCCGTGTTGGTGCAGAAGCCACTCCCTCACAAAGAATTCTTTCCCATATTTCAATTATTTATTCAAAAGATTTAAATGACTTTTAAAATTTTTGTGGGATTTTTGTATTCTTATTATAATTATTCATGGTTTTAAGTATCTCCGATACCGATACGATACCCTCCGATACGTATCTTAAATTTAGTCGACCGATACGATACACACCGATACGATACATTGAATTTTTTAAATCATTTCGTATCGATATATATCCTACAATACATACCGATATGCATCAATACACCACTAATACACATCGATACTATACGACATGCCTTGATACGACTCTATGAAAAATATAAAATTGAGGTAAAATGTACGTTTCGGTATGTATTGGTACGTATCGGTGAGTATCAGTATGTATCGATCGGTACGTATCGGTATATATCAGCACGTATCGGTGAGTATCAATATATATATCAGTACGTATCGGTGAGTCTCGATACGTATCAGCGCTACGGTCATATAATGGCCAATATGGGTAATTTTTCAGAAAAAAACGATTTTTTGAAGGGTTTTTGTTCCAAAGTTGCTGTTAGCCATATTTCTCTTTAACTAAAGTGGAAATCAAGGTTGAGAACAAAGATTTTACATTTATGGGACAACTACAGACCTTGAATTCTCAGTACGATACCCTCAATTTAGTGTTTATGCATAATACATGTTATCAATAGCTTTTTTTAACAAATTCTTTATGCAAAAGTATTTAAAAAAATGTTTCATATCCATTTATGTGTGTATCTTTAGCGTATCTTAGTGTATCTCCGATACGATACGATACCCTCCGATACGTATCTTAATTTTGACCGACCGATACGACGACCGATACCGATACTTTAATCCTTGTAATTATTTATTCAATCATGAATGATTTAAAGTCACTATTGACCAGTAGCTTTTTTTTTTTTTTTTTCTGTTACTTTTACATAAAAATAAAAAGGAAGTAATGGTACGTTTGGACAGCAGGCAATATATAGATCTTCATAGAAATATGTAGGGGTGTCAACCGATCGGGCTTAATCGGGCTTAAAGACTTTCAAAGGCTACACCATGTTCGCCCATTTAACTAATCGGGCTTAGTTATTGAGGGCATGGTACACTTTATATTCGGCCGGTTGGCCTCGGACTATAATCGGACTACCTTAATCGGGCTTTAGTCGGGCCTTAACCGGGCTACGGATATGTTTAGTGTTAAACGGGCTTTAACCGATTTTTAAACGTGTCCTCTTTAAAATGTGCTCTTATATTCCGGCCCACTCATGCAAATCCAAAAAAATGACAATAAATCAATAAATGATACCAAATATAACCATTATTTAAAATGTGAACATGTCTTTACTTTTTAGTTTTTATTCCTTAATTTGGAGGGTAAAATAGGTATTCTACAGTCATTAAAGGGTCGGGCCAAGTCGGTGCACAATAGGCCGGTCTCAGTCGGGCTTTATTCGGTTGGTCTCAATCGGGCGCCCGACGGTTCAAGTAGCAAAACCGAGACCGACCATTTATAAACAGGCCTGGCTCAAGCCCAACACATTTAATAAACGGTCCAGACTGTGTCAGTCTATAAAAGGTCAGTCCCGATCGATTTAATCGGGTCGGGCCACGAATTGACACCCCTAGAAATATGAATTTTAATTCATTCTTTTGTTTTTGGAGTATACACAGACCGTGCACTATATATCAAGGGGTTCATAAGGAGCCAACAAGGACTAGTGGTAGCTCAAGCCCAAGGTAAGAGTCGGATTGATTGATCGAATCTAGAAAATTTAAACGGCTAAAAAATGGATCTGATTCGGATACTCCTAGGTGGATATGGATGGAAATTGATTAAGATTTTCAATTATCCATTTCGTTCTTAACTTGTGTGCCCCGACCTTCTCCCCTCAAGACGGTTACAATGCACTCTCAATCTATGACTTTGTTGTTTAATTATTTTTCTTGTTCTTTGGAACATGTTGAATCTTCAAGAATCCTCAATATCATTAATTAAATTTTTATTATTAGTTGGATATCTATTCAAATTAGATAGAATATGTTTCAGATTATCCTAATTTGGATTCGAGTACCCTCTGATTGGATATGGATACCCATAAACATTAACGTATGTGAATCAACTTGGGAATTTTTTTTTTACATATATTTACATCCCTATTCTAATGCTCATAAATCATGAGATGTCTACATGGCTACAACAAGATTATTGGAACTGGGTTTAGACTTTATTTGAAATATTAATACATATTTCTAAATTTAAAAAAATGAAATTAAGGTTTCATAAACGTTCATATATAGTTGTGGGTTCAACCCTTCCCCAAACTCACTAAAGGTGTAAATTAGTTTGGAATCAATTATTTGGTCCGGTTCTAAAGAGTATTTGGTGTGATTCTAAACCAAAAATTTGATACTTGATTCTTACATGGTTCAGTTTTGAGTCAAGTACTCGGTCCATATGTTACGATACACAATATATAGTATAATATATTACTATAATATTATAATATAATACATTTGTATTATAAAATTTAATAATAATATTAATTATATATACTATTTAATATTAATATTATAATGTATTAATGTACTAATAATATACTAGTATCTAAATTCTATTTGGTTTTGGTTCTAAAATATGTAAGTCTGGAACGAAACTTGAATTTTTTATTTGAGGCAGTTTTGTATCTTCCGAATTAAGGGTTTTCGCTATATATTTGTAGCGATGTTTACTTTCTCTATAAACAATTCTGAGAGGTGTGAAGACGAGCATTGTAATCCTATTCTCTATTGATAGTGAAGCAGAATCTCATCTTATCTCACCGAGGATATAGGTAATTTTTCCAAACCTCGTAAACTTGTGTGCATTATTTATTTTTGTTTTTTCATTACCTTCTGCATTATTTTTAGAGTTGCATTTCTACATATAGTAATAGTAGTCGCAGTAGTAGAAATAGTAGGATGAATAAGTGTGATTTGTTGGGCACCGTGCTGGTCCCTTGTGGGTCTTTATCTGGTCCTTGTAGGCCCTTCTACCTAACACATTAAAAACAGGAAAAAGAAGAAGAAAAAAATACAATAAGGAATATCGATTCTTGATGGTGTGTTTATTGACAGTTGAGATATTGACCCGGCGTCTACTGATCGCTTAAAAATATTTCTAAGGTGGGAATCCATTACTTTCAATTTCTACCGATAGAAAAAAAATATCCATTCATATTCAATCAAAGCCCAAAAGTCTAGTCTTCCAACCGAGAGAGAGATTGATGAAAATGGAATCAACTCGGTGAGCACGCCAGTGAAGAATGGTGAATAATATGTAATTGAGAGGACTTTTCAAAGAAAACATCGACTTCCTACCAAATTAATTCATTGTTCTCTCTCCGTTAAAATTTGTTTACCAATTCAATTCAATTCGAGCTTTCTAATCGTCAAAGTATCAATTGAGTCAGCCAACCTTAGATTCAACATTTTTGTTGATCGGAAACGACTTCTACGGTTTCAAAGAAATACTTTGTCGTTTGGGTTTCCACTTTCTACGAACCATCTTGGGTAACACGGAATTATACGTCAATCAACCTTATAAGTTATTCTTTGACAAAAGGATTTATAAAATCTTAGGAAAACAAGTGTTTTCTGTCCACGAGAGACCCTGCGCCCACATACCAAGGTGCACAACCCTATGTAGGGCATAGTGCTTATGACTCAGGACCTCTGTTAGTTAAAACGGGAACGGCAAAAAAATATTGTTCAGTACGGATATGTTTTAAACGGATCAAAACGTGAACGAGACGGTCAAAAATACGGTCAAATACGATAAAAACGGGAAAAAATAAAAAACGGACGATACGTGTTTTAAACGTTTATATTTAAATAATACGGTGTCAAAAAAAGGGCAATATATAGACATAAATTGGTATAATAATTCTCTAAATACCTAGATAACAATCAAAATAAATAGTCCCGTTTTAAACGTTTCTATTTTAAAACGTTTATATTTTTTAAAATCCATTTTTTTACTGTAAAAAAAACGGTACGGCGTTTAAAACGGCAAAAAAACTTCAAATAGCCCCCGTTCCCCTTTTTTACCGACTTTCTGTGAAAAATTCGGCAAACGGCGTTTAAAACGGCAAAAAAACGGGACGCCGTTTTAAACGCGTTTTAAACGCGAATAAACTAACTAGGCTCAGGACCTCTCTCGGACAAAAAAAAAAACTTTTTTCCGTACATATCAACAATGTAAAATATTTTGGATCTCATTTAAGGATCATAAGTGGGAGATCAGGCTTTGAACATGTAAAAAGAGCAAACCAATTAAGAATCGATTATCTAAACCTAATTGATTTAATTTGATCGCTTGAGACCGATTAATAATCAATTGGATTTAGGTCATTTATATCAGAAGCATAATCAAACCCAAATGTTAATAAGTTCACTTCCTTTATACATTCACCTGCAAGTATGGGTCACGTGCCAACACCTATCTCGTTTGATGCCATTTAAAAGGTGAAGAAGGGTGTTTATGGAATTAGAGGGGGAGGTTTTGGCAGCTAAGCTGTACGTGTAGAGGAACTGGACTCCTGATCAACACCCTTTCCTATGAGGAGTCACGAGTGATTTAGTACGTAAGTGCAGAGATATCATCTAAAGTGAGGAGGTGAACAAAGAAAATGTGCTAGTGTACCTACAATCGGTTGGGTTTATGAAGATATAACAAAACATGTGGCCGATCCAAGGTTTCCCTTGTGGTTGGCACTTCTCCCTGAGGAGAGTGCTTCAAGGATCAAGACCCCTTGACAACATCTAGTCATAGAACTGTAACATCTTTCCTACTTTCCAAGAAGGTTGTGGCTCTCTTGGTACCAATTATAACTCCTATGTGGGTCATTTTCTTGATTCCTCTGTGGTCATAGTTTTAAAAATCAGATTGAATCGATGAGGATCTCCTAGATTGAATTGGTATTGAACAAGATCGATCCCCAATCCCGATGTGATATCGACGGATCTATTGGTAAGGTATAAGAGTAAAATAGTACCTAAAGTTAAAGGGGAGAAAGAACCCCAGAAAGCAGTGTGACCTCTATGCTCAGACACATTTGAAGACAAAATGACCATCCTACCCCATGAAAAGTAGAAATCTTGCTGATGTTGATGCTTTTATATGTGCTTCTATTAGCACTTGTGTTGATGTAAAAGCCATGCTTATTTTTAGGGAACTTTCTCCACGAAAAAAAGAAAAAGATACCTATCCAGATCCGAACCGGGTTAGCCGAACCAGAGTTTTTTAAAACCCTGTTTGTGGGTCCCTTCTATGGCTTGCTAAAAACTGAAATTTCCGTTATAGTATTATTCTGAATCCCAGGGGTCGTTCGATTGGTGCGAATGCCGGGAATCCAACGAAAAGACCAGAACAAAAGTGGCGACTTCGCCGCCTCTTTCTTCCATTAAATGTGTTTTCTAGTCGTTATTGTGTAGTCGCTGACTATAAATGCTCCAGTCCTGAAAGGATCGCTGTCTCAGTTTATAAAAGCTGTCCTGGTAGTCTTCTGATCAATTGTTATCTATCCTTGAAGACCTTAGAATCTTAAATCGCAGCAAGTTTTCTCTGAACTTCGAGTTCGTAAGGTGAGCTTCGCGATTGCAACAAAGCCTTTGATCTGATTTTCTATAGAGAAATAGATCATTCGAGTATGGTTTTATTTGATTCCGTCCATATTTGGCTTTCATTTTTTAAAATCTTTTAGCTTTTTATTGGAAAAATTGATCATGTAGTTTGGATACTTCAATAGAATTCATAACGAATTTAACTTTTCTGTTTTTGTTATTTCTTGTTAATATGCGTTTTTTTTTTTTAATCAAAACTAGTTTTGTTGTGATTCATCAACCATTTTTGTTACTGAAAATGGAAATTCTTTTTGTTTGGTGTGGTATCAGCTTTATAAGTTTGTAATCATGTCAAGAAAGATGCTTATTGATGGCAAGCTGAGCAACTCTAATGATGGTGGGGCGCAGTTTGATTTTGATCTGTTTGTTATTGGCGGTGGCAGTGGTGGTGTCCGTGCATCTAGATTTTCAGCTGGATTTGGAGCAAAGGTAAATTCAGAAAACTAAAAATTGAATAAAAATGAAAAGCTACCCAGATAGGGAAAAGAAGAAAGGCAAAATAAATTCAGAAATGAAAAATTGGGTTTTCTTTTGTATGTCATGTATCTGCTGCTTCCTTATGCAAGTTTTATTTTATCTTAAAATTGAATGACTTAATTCCCCATTGAGTAACTCTTTAGATGCATGGTGGTGTTTCTTTTAATTGGATGGCCGGCTGGTTTATTTGATTGAAGACTGACCACTAAATGAACTTGTTAATATCATTTCCTTTTACCTTTTGTTGGAGGCATGATGTATGAAATAGTTGTTTTCGTAAAAGTTAAACAATTGGATCACATCAAGGATCATTGCCAAGCCCATGCATATTTGCGTCAATCATAGATGAATTGACTAGAGACATTCAAGATCAAATTCCTTAGCGTATGCTTTTTTCTAAAAACGTTGTTTTGCTAGATGAAACAAAAGCAAGGATAAGTATAAAGTTGGAATTGTGGAGATCAACCTTAGAATCAAAAGTTTTTAAGATAAGTTGAACAAAAACAAGAGAATATAATATGTAACTTTAGTAATGATAAAATTGATGATTGGGAGATACTACAAATAAAATTTTGATACCTAGGTTCAATAATAAATGAAGGAGAAATAGAGGATGATGTTGCACCAAGAATTATAATAGGATGGACAATGTGGAAGGGTGCGTCAAGGAAAATATTTATAGGCAGTTATACAATCATCAATGATTTGTAGAGCTGAATGTTGGGCAGGGAAGAAACACTATATAAACAAACATAGTGTAGCTGAAATGAGCATGTTGAGTGGTAAAACTAGAAAAATAAAGTAAGGAATAAAAAAATTCGAGCTAATCTAGGAGTAGCTCCAATACATAATAAATTGCGAGAGAGTCGTTTGAGTTTTTATGGACATATGCAGCGGAGACTTTTGAATGCTCCAGTATAGAGAGGTGATTTAATTCAGATTGAAGGAGCTAAAAGATCCAGGCCTAGACCTAAAATGACTGTACGAGAAGTGGTGAGGAAAGACATGTATAGCTTAGGGCTACAAGTATGGATTTGAATAGAGTTTATTTGAGAAAAAAGGATTCATGTAGCCGACCTCATTTCGTTGGGATAAAGTTGAGTTGATTTGAATTATTTATTTATGGTTCTAAGTTCTTTTTGGAGAATTTGGTATATGTTCTATGCCTTTTCTATGCTTTAGTTCCCTTAACTAGTGGAATTTCAATTCCAACACTAACCATTTTGGAAATTGTGTTGCAAGGTTGCAATTTGTGAGCTACCGTTTCACCCTGTCAGCTCTGACGTACTTGGAGGATTTGGAGGAACGTAAGTTTATAAACTGACTTGACTGCTGCCATTACTTCCACCCTCCTACCAAAAAAAAAAAAAGACCTACATGAAAGAGCCTTGGAATTGTTTTAAGCAACCTAAACCCCCAGTCCTTTTCTTAACATATGAATGACAAGGTTGGTTGTGGCCATTGGTTGTGCTTGCGTTTTCTGTATATGTTTCAGATGGGGTTTGCATCCCCTTGTTGCAGAAACCACCTGAGTTATAGTTCTATTTTGGAGCAAAGGACCCTGTCATGGTGATTAATATTATTATATTTTATTTTATTTATATATATATATATATATATATTATTTGTAATCAGTGGGAAACAGCTTTTGTTGGACAGGAGGTTTTTTGTTGGATCTGGATTAATACTTGTGTGGTATATGCAGAGCATATTTTTAACTAAACATTGCATGTTAAATGATATGCCACACATTTGGTGCTATAGGTGTGTTATTCGTGGTTGTGTGCCCAAGAAGATATTGGTGTATGGAGCATCTTTAGGAGGTGAACTTGAGGTGAGATCTTGAGCCCTGTTTGAAAACTTAAAATAGTTTCATAAATATTTTAATGAATGGAGGCATGGAGCATCTTTAGATACGTGTTTTATGTTACACTGCATCTTTTCCTATGCCTATTCCTGTAGTAAATGTTTTAAGATGTTGAATCACTAGGAGAATTGTCTCTCCCCCAACCAAGGTAGTTTAATATCTAAGTCATATATCGATGGAACATCTTGGATTTCTTCTTATGATTGTTTGAACATTTCAGTGAGTTCAAGTACCATCTCTTCACCTTTTTCTGTTTCAAATCTTTTAGAGTAGGAAAGCTTGTTATGGTCAGTTTTACATTTATAGGTGAACTCTTTTTATTTTTATTTTTTTGGGGGGTGGAGGGGGGGGGGTGGGGGTGGGTGGGGTGGGATTGAACCCAACCATCAAAGCAGAGTGTATCAGGGCCTCTTCCATTAAAAGTCAGGCTCAGGTATGGATCTTGGGGTTGGGTCCAGGCCTAAAAAAGCCTGAGGCTGGGCCCAGCATGCCTAAGATTCACATGGCTTCTGGTCCTTTGCTTTATTAATTTACCTTCTTGTATTTTGAGAGAGCCTAATATTTAGGCAAGAACTCTAAGGGTTGCCAACAAAGGCATAAGATTATAGTGAATATTACAAGAGATGGCAATGGGATAAGATTAAGTTAGAGCCTACCACAGCCACCTCAGGAGCCCAGCCACTCCCTGGCCACTCCTCAACCTGCAAAGCCCCAACCCAATTTCCTAGTACAATCTGTGTGTCCAGTTATGTTTTAAACAACAGGTGGGTTAAGATTTAGAAACTTAATTTTGTTCATGTGTATGGAGTATGGAAGGTTTGAAACTCATGCATTAATTCAAGATAAAAGTTGCACAGTGAGCCAGTAATTTGGAATGTTGATAGCTTTTTCAGACTTGTGATTTATGAATTTTTTGAGGCAGCAGACTTTTCTCCATGAAGCATTTTCGGATATTAACACCCACCCCCCCCCCCAAAAAAAAGTATAATTGGACAAACATCTTGTTTATTCTTTTCTTTTGTATACAAGGTTCAAGAATTCATTTCTTTTCGGTGGTTTCAAAACCACCAAAATACGAAATTCGGCGAAATAGTGTACTTTTTCCACATGTTTCGCTTGGCCTTTTTTTGGGGGGGTGGGGTAATGGCTGAAATGCCCAAAATTAGCAAAGTGAACAAGACAAAATGACCGAGATGACCAAAAATCGACAAGATATTGCATTTTTTGGAACAAAATGAGTGAAATTTCAAAACGAAATGACCAAAATTGTGTCTTTTTGTGTTTCATAAGCAATTTTGTTTCAGGGAAAAAAAAAAAAACCAATATATCCGAGATTTCAGCGAGATATCGCCAAGTTTTCGAACCCGGTTTATATAGTCCTTTATTGTTATAGTGGCCTTGTAATCTTTGAGCAGAGAGCTTATCCTCTACAGTTCTTCCATCATATGCCGCATCGTTATTTTATATTCCCTATAAAAAAAGTAATGCATATTTCAAAAAGGAGGGAGTTATTAAGAAAGTTCAAACTATTGGGTGGGGAAAATTATGAGAGTTAAACATAAAAATCCATTTAGTTGGCTGCACTTCTCAAATGATTAAATGTTAGTGTTGCAGTTCTTCCATTAGGCCGCATCTTTACTTTATATTCCCTATAAAAAAAATGCATATTTCAAAAAGGAGGGTGTATTTAAGAAAGTTCAAATTATTGGGTGGGGAAAATTATGAGTGTAAAACATAATAATCCCTTTAGTCGGGTGCACTTCTCAAATGATTAAATGTTAGTATTAGTAATGCATTCGGATGATTATTCTAGTGAATGTGTTAGAAAATCTTTAATTACTGAAAATGCTAAACTAGTGTGTAAGATATGGGCTCAACTCATGTTCCAAATGTAGGATGTAATGGGATAAGTATCTATAACAAACCTTCATCGCTGCTACCTGTCTTAAGTGTTATCATTGTGTGAAGCACCATGTCTTTAGTCATTGGACTTATTAGACTGCATTTAATGTGGGTGGAATCTGAATTAAACTCATAGGATTATGATTGATTTGGTTTGTGGTTTAGACTGCTTCCCTGAATGCTAAGTGTGGTTTTCTGTAGGATGCGAGAAATTATGGGTGGGAACTGAATGAGAAGATTGACTACACCTGGAAAACACTCTTGCAGAAGAAGGTCAGTGTTAATATTTTTGTTTCATTGCATGTATATGACAATCACATAAGAATGTTTTAGCCATTCTTTTCACATTAGAGACAAATGTAAAACAGAGAAGAGGAGTATACAAGAACATTTACTACTTCAAGAAAGAAATAATAGTTAAAAACAGCAGAATAATAGTTCCAGTGGGCCCCAAAATTGAGTGGTTTTTTTGTTGTCTATTATCTTTGTGACAAATGGATTTTTTATCGTTCAAAATCAGAAAGAAGTAAATTGTACTATTCTATAAAAATAAAAAAAAAAGAAAGTTGAAAAACTCATCAAATGAAAAATCATATAATGTAAATTTCTTACCAGGAAATTTATTCTTTTAAAAGCAGCTTCATGCATTCTTCAGTACCACAGTATCATGCTTGTGTTGCAACTAATTCACTTTAAAAAATTGTTCTTTCTAAAAATAGCTCCTCCAGCACACGTCTCATTATTTGCATTATTGGGTTAAATGACTAGTTGACTTGTTACGTGGGTTCAGGTACGGGAATTGGGTGCAGGTATGTGTCGAGGAGTTGGATCCACCTCTTGTCTAAAACTTAAGATATGGGATGTGTCCAAAATATGACTACGGGGACTCAGCTAAAATGTCAAGAAGGGGGATTTATGTGTCAAAAACCTGTGTCTAAAGAAAGGTTCTTAGTCATCTTTATCTTCTTTGCAGCGATATCCTAGTGTCTGACTTTTGAGTGTGCATGGGACACATATCCCATACCATACCCATGTCCTTTAATGTTGATATGGGCACTCTGGGTGTGCATGAACTGTCCACATAGCAAAGGTAAATGATGATAGTTATTATTATTATTTTTCTTAGGGGGGATCTTCATTTTAACATTAAGTCCTGCCGAGAAGCCTGAGGCATCGACAATAAGGAAATGGCTGAACTGCAGAACATGGAAATTGGTGGACAATATATGATTATAGTTAATTGATATTTCCCAACCTTGTATAACATTTCATGTCTGTACAAATTAAGCTTAGGGGTTGAATTCTTTTTAAGGTGGCCCATGCCTTAGAAATAAAAATTCAAAAGAGAATCTGATTCGTCTTTTCTGGAGTTCTGCTTTATTGCTTGTTTGTCTCTGGAATGCTTCAGTCTCTAAAATGGTTCAAATGAAAAGGCGGCAGAATAGAGGCCCCAAGGGGAAGTGTTTGCCCTTTTTTTAATAGCAATATGAAGTTTTTCTAATTTTTAATTTTTTTTTTTTTTGGGGGTTGGGGGGAGGGGTTAACTTTTTGGTGTTGACATGAGAATATTCTAAATTACCTTCTGTGGACGCTGCAGACACAAGAAATAGTTAGATTAAATGGAATATACAAGAAGATGTTGACAAATTCTGGAGTTAAGTCATTTGAAGGTGAGGGAAGGATCATTGGGCCCCATGAAGTTGAGGTGACACAAATAGATGGTACTAAATTGAGCTTTTCAGCAAAACATATCTTGATAGCAACTGGTAGTAGGGCTCAACGTCCACCTATTCCTGGGCAGGTATTTCCTCTGAACTTGTCTGCTACAGTAAGCTTTATGGGTGTCCTGTCAGGCTGTCACCTGTGACCGTACGTGGCTTAAGCCTTTTTTTTTATTAAATGGTTAAAATTGTTCTATGCTTTCTATATTGAAGATTTAAGCTTGTTAAATCTACAGACATACAAGGCATTGCTTGGGATACCTAAATCAATATTCTTTAGCTTCTCTTGTACACAACATTAACTATTTTCTTCAAGTTCAATCTGAATTAAATATAAAATTCATGGCTTAGGAAGATTCTATGTTAGTTTGGGAGTCCATTTTACTGTAGGGAAATCATAAACTGTACTTCTTAATTCTCTTGATATTCTCCTTTTCTCTTTTATTTATTCGGGTATCTATCTATAGATAATGCCATGGCCCTGCTTTTTAGATTACAAGGTTGGTAATCCTTCTGTTTTCTTGCTTCTGTCAGTTGTGGTTATGAGTGTGTCTGACAACATAGATGCTACCCTTTACTGTACTTTGTAACATCCTCCAGCATCATCAGTTTGGTTTGTAGGGACAATCGTTTGAACAGTTTTCTGTTCTTTATATCTGCAACGCCCAGAATCAATCGGATACAAACTTTGAAGGAATAATCCTTGTATAAGACCATTTATTTAATATCTTTCCCTTCCTGCTTTACTATCATACTACCTAATGTGTATTTGATATGGATTTTAGGAATTGGGTATCACCTCGGACGAGGCTTTGAGCTTGGACGAGTTACCTAAACGAGCTGTGGTATTGGGTGGAGGGTATGTTACTATCTATTTGTCCTTTTTTTTTGTGTGTGTGTGTGTGTGTGTGTGTGTGGTTAATTCTCTTTATGGTCATAAGTATGCTTGACTTCTATTTCGTCTTATATAGGTACATTGCTGTAGAATTTGCTTCAATATGGCGCGGGATGGGTGCTACCGTGGACCTATTTTATAGGAAGGAACTTCCATTAAGGTTGTAATGAAGGTTTTTATGGTTTTGTTCTCTGACTATGAATATCATATTTTTTAAACACCCCCAGTCAAAAGAAACAAGTAATCCATCTTATGGTTTCTTTTTGACAAGCTACTATGATATTCCTGACTCATGGTAACTTCTAGCCTTCTATATGCATTTCTTAAAGAAAAAACACGAGAATGCAGTTCCTAAAATCTTTCCTCTGAGACCATTTCTTCAATAATAACGTTTACTATATGAAGAATAAAAACCAGAAATAAATGTAAAAGTTGTTAGCAGGTAATTGGGGGTCATGATTACTATGTTTGAAAATGCCAATTCCCATTTTATGTGATAGAACTAAGTCTTTTAGGGCATCTTGGACCACCAATAATGAAGTAAATCACTGAAGTGTCTTGTTTAAATCTGTGAATATCTACTGCATTCTTTTACTTTCAATGAAGATTACTGATAGACTTAGTTTATTTTTCATATAGAACACTTGATGTTCATCTCTTCCTCCCAATTTTGCAGGCAGAGGAAGGGAAAATTTAGATAGGTTTGACTAGTAGAGACTCGTGTAAGCCTTGACAGTGGATTTATGGACATAAAATATGCCAAATGATTTTATAAACCATTAGCATCATAATTGGGAGAAAAAAAGGAAGTGAAGGTTTTTTAATAAACCATGTGGAGAAAAGGTTACAGTTTTTGTTGAGTGGTCTAGTCAATCCAAAATAATTCATCTAATAGCTTGACATTCGATAATTGTTTTACACTGAATGAAAAGGTGCACCAACTATCCTTTTCCTGCTTACACATGAAGCGCTGATTTGCCAGCCAAAGTTGCGTCTTCTTTAATGGATCAACTGTTGGTACCCCGTCTAGTACCGCCGCCTGATTGAAAGCCTCCACTTAGGGGGTACGGGACTTCCTCAAATCCTAGCTGTAAGAAGGTGAGTAGAGGATGGGATGTACTATTGCAAACATGTCATCTTTCAACAAAGGAGGGAAAATATATTTTCACCTTTTCCTAAAAGAACGGTGTTTATGAGACTGAAAGTCCAAGCTTCCAGCTTAGTTTTTGGCTCAGTTTGATTTGGAAAAAATTAATTTGTATATTTTCTCATCTTAAGTTTTCTTCTGTTCCATTCCCTCCCTCATTTAATGAGAGTGAACTACATGGTTCACTGTTTTATCTCATTTAAATTTTTAGTTCACATCAATGAACTTCTTGTCGCTGCCTATAATGGAAAAAGGTTGTCCCTTATGCTGCAGCAAAGTAGACCTATAACATTGGTACATGGTAATTGCAGAAGAATGATAATATACAGAGGCAATCGTATAAAATAATTATTTGACTCTCAAACATTTGTTTCCTCTGTTTCGTTTACTTCTGTTGGTTAGATCCCATATAATTACTTTACTAGGTCTTTGTATGTCTAGAATGCTTAGGCTGGCTGGCTTAATTATTTGACATATTGCAGAGGTTTTGATGATGAAATGAGGTCTGCAGTCGCAAGAAATCTGGAAGGTAGAGGAATTAATCTGCACCCAGGGTCTAATTTGAAAGAGGTACAACTAGTTCTTTAGGGCTGTGTGTCATCATATGCATTGTTCTGTCTCATTCTTTAATTTCCTTTTCTGGCTAGTGTCCATTGGGTTTCTACCTTTCATTTATTTATTTATTTATTTATTTTTTTTTTTTTTTTTTTTTTTTTTTTTTTTGGGTTGCTGAAAATTTCAAGCTATTACTATGTTTGCTTTCTTTGTTTCAACTTATTACTATGTTTGCTTTCTTTGTTTCAGTTGATTAAAACTGAAGATGGCATTAAAGTTCATACAGACCATGGGGAAGAATTGATGGCAGATGTTGTACTGTTTGCCACTGGTAATTTCCAACCAATTCCTTGGCACATAATTGTGTTTTGTCTTATTCATCTGTGAAGGGATCTGATGTGCTGTTTGTACATTTCCATAATTGATGTCACAAAATGGTTACATACTTGATATGTTCACTTTCACTAATGTTCCGTTGTGGGAACTTGGTAGTTTGGTTATCTTGGTCAACAAGACTGGAGTTTGAAAACATTAAGTTTTTAGAATTCATTACATTAATGGTGGGTGTTAGCAGTTATATAGTCCTAAATGCGTTGCCTTGGCTGAAGACTTACGTGACATCCTGAAGATAAGCACGGCTATACGAATGACCTTATATTGACAATGTTGGAGGAAATATTACTGCAATTGTCTGTAAATGCTGAATTGAAACCTAGTGAACATGATCTTGATTTCTGGAATTTTCTTTCCTGTTGGAGTATCTTCTCATACAATATTTCTTGCAGATAAAGGATGATAAGTGTCTTTAAATGTCTCCCATTTTCAGCCTCAATTTGCTTCATATTGCATCCATGCTATTCCATTCCTTCGGACATGAAAAGAAACCTGTCCATAACCTTCTTTAACCTGGGAGTTCTAGTCGTCATCAGTTACGAGGACTCTTGCAACTTACTTTTATGGCCATCTAATCTTTCATAACTATGATAATTTTATAAATTTATAGAAGAAAAAAAAAGAACATAGATCATGTGTCCGTTCTCTGGTTTCAGGTCGGATTCCTCATTCAAAGAGGTTGAATTTGCAAGCTGTAGGTGTTCAACTTGATGCAGCAGGAGCTGTGAAGGTGACTGGCATTTACATCCTTTCTGTCCTGAATTTGCTAGTCTCCTCTCTTAGATTACTATATCAAAAAGTTCATGTTATTTATTTGGTAGTGTTGCTTTTGCAATTCTATACAATAATTATGCAACAATCATGTTAGCAAAAATATGCAGTGCCAAAGCTCACAAGTTCATGATATGATTGTGGACCATTATGGAAGGAGACCAGTTATTTATTTTCATATTTTTACAGGTGGATGAGTACTCCCGCACAAACATCCCTAGTATATGGGCTATTGGTGATGTTACAAACCGAATAAATCTTACTCCTGTTGCCTTAATGGAGGGAACCTGCTTTTCGGTATGTGCCTATGTGGGGCATCTGAATCTTCATCAATTATAGTCATTGAGCTCAGTCACTTATCATGAAACTTATTCTCCTTTGTTAGTTGTTTTGTTGAGGAACTAGGAAATATTTGTTTTCAATTTGAACTAAAATTTCATTCCTCTTACATTGCCTGCAGAAAACTGTTTTTGGTGGTGAACCTACTAAGGCTGATCACAGTAATGTACCCTGTGCTGTATTCAGGTAACATGTTTATCTCGTTCACAAGATTCTTTCAAATGTATGTTTATGTATTTAGACCATTTGATGGTTTCAGTTTAAACTTCACAGAAGCTGATTTATCATTTTCGCGAGTGTACTGAAATCGCATAGTCAGTTTGTATTTGATAAAACATACTTATATTCTTGGCCAAAAAATAATAATACAGATTCATACCTTTATCTATATGCAGGAAAATTCTGCAGTAACAATTTTTTTTGGGGGGTGTGTTACACTATACAGTACAACAAAACAAGTTACAATAAGAAACAAGTAATCCTGAAACAAAAGACACTCAATGCTGTACTTTTCATAAATTTTTTAACATATTTTTAATGCATGTGGAATGTTATAAATTGGTAAGAATGCTAATATCATTCAATTGGGAAAATCCTTGTTCTATATGGAATCTGGGGTGTTGTTCACAAAGTGAAAGCATTTGATTTATAGGAATGACCAAACCTCACATTGGTAACCCAAATAGTATGGTGATACTATACTACAAGGACTATGTTATATGTGAGATATTAAAATTATCAAAAGAGAGATGTATATATTCTTAATAATTTCCATCTTAAATAATGCCTGAATGAGTCAAATTTCAAGTTCTTGATAATCAAGTATTACTAAACCACTGGGGAATTGCATCTGATTCTCCTAGCATGTAGAAGACCAGCCAATTTCCCATTTCCGATAGCTTCACTGAATTTCAGTTGGATTGAGATAGACTTTTGCATGTGTAGACATTCTTATGATTGCTAGTTCTGGGACTATAAGAACTAAGAATTTTCTGGATGTTCTTATATTCTTTGTTCTCTGTATGCAACTCCTCTGATTTTGGGCTTCTAGATATATGTAGGAATTTTGAATTGCATCAAGTTGAAGTGTTGAACATTTGAAATGGATTTTGGATTCTAGTCCTATTATTCAATCAGTGTATGTCCACCCTAGACTGATTCTAGGAGAGGAGAGAAACCTCTGATGGAAGTTCTGATGTTTATCATTTGATCATTTTGAAGAAGTTTCTAGTTCAAAATTTCTCACTATCTTTTTTGTCCATTCTATGATGAGATAACATTGCGTTGTTTCTTTTCTTTTCCTTCTTTTCGTGGATAAAATGATCTGTTTCATCTCGTTACAAATTCATACTTTAACTTGTGATTAAAGTTGCATAATTTGTTCCAGTTTTATGTTTAGTCAATATAAGTGAAGCTGTAGCTTGCGACATGACTAACAATTTAGGATACTGGAAACCGAAATGCATGAACATGTACATCTGGTGCGGGTAGTTGTTTTCTTGGAACAGATCACCCTCAAACTCTTTCTTCGGTTGCAGATATTGTCACTTCAAATTTTGCATATTTTATTGCAGATACAAAACTTTACTATTGTGAATGAATTATTTTGTTCTAGTGATGTTGGAAAACTGTGTTTAGTAACAGACGATCCTGTCTTTCTGCTTGGCAGTATACCTCCTCTTTCTGTAGTGGGCCTCAGCGAACAGGAGGCTGTAGAGCAAGCAAAGGGTGATATTCTGGTTTTCACTTCTACATTCAATCCAATGAAGAATACTATCTCTGGGTGCGTACAGTGGTTTGAAAGCGCCGTTTTTACTTGTTAAATATAAGCTTTATATTTAAATGGATTTGCCATTGGACTACTAGATCACAAGCCTAACACCATGCATCCCTGTGATAACTCTCAAATATATCACTTATCACTTTTCCATAGTATCTCAAAGAATTAAAGATATAGTTTCTACTTACCACCTGGTTAATTTTCTCTTGCCCCTGAGTTCGAAGATTCATTTGGTGAAAATTTAATCAGGTCAAACATGAATGATGCTTTCTCTATTCCATGTGGTCATGGCACTAGACTATTGTTAGAAGTGAAAACTCTCCTAATTGAACATTTTGGTGCATTGATTACAGAAATTTTTTGGATAAAATATCTGGAGAAGTTAAGCTTGTGGTTGACTGGGACAGATCAATCTAGGAGTTTTTATCCAATAGACACTGCCAACCAGTGCATTCCCATGTCGAGTCTAGTACCTTTTTCAACTTGTACCAGTCTATTTTTCAACTCATGCAGGTTTTTGCCTCACTTCAGATAACTAGTTCATATGGAAAGCAGGAAAACCCTAGCAAGGAACTATTTATGGGAAAGAAAAATTCAATGTAGGAAGAAATTGGCAGATTTTCACTAGTTGAACTCGAGAAATTCCTGTTGTTTAAACAACTACGGCAGTGTTGGACCACTAGGAGGAAAGCAGTCAGACATTTGAGAATTATACTAAATGGTACTAAAAACTGGAACTTTCCCTGTTTCAAGTAAGTTCAGAAGGAAAAACAGTCACCTTTGATAAAGGAGAGGGCAGTGAACTGGCCAAGAGGGAGAGTAGAGCTGTGGCACATAATGCAAAGTGGAATACCTTTGTGGTTTCATCATGTTATGATGTTGTACTCTGCCATGGTCTTGAATATATTTGGTCTATGTACCATATGAATATCAGGGAAAAGCTGTTCAGGTAATGAGTTTTTGCATGTGCCTTCGTGCTTATGTTTTACACCAGTGCAGAAATCCCGATGCTCTTTATCAACTGGTGGCTACATAGACATTGATTGCTTCAAACTCTTTTGGATGTTTATCTTCTAGTTTGATTGCACATCTGTGGGATCTATTATAAGACAATTTTACTTCCTGTGTAGCATGTAGCACCTTCTAGGTTTGTCTATGCTCTGTTATGATTCTATTTTATGCTGTCACACTTTCAGAAGACAAGAAAAATCGGTGATGAAGTTGGTTGTTGATGCTGAGACTGATAAAGTTCTGGGAGCTGCAATGTGTGGACCAGATTCTCCCGAAATTATGCAGGTATTCTTCATATTTTAAATATGTATTTTACCACTATTTGAATTGAATATGCCAATTGCCTCTTAAACTTCGTTTACTTTCAATTATAAACTTTCTTGAAAATTATCTTATTTCCCATGAAAGAGAGAACTGAAGGATCATATATAATCTGGTTTTAGGGAATAGCTATCTACACTCCATCCCCCCCCCCCCAACACACACACACTATTAAAAATAGAATCTTCCTCTAGGACAATATAGACAATTGTGAGAATCGCCACTCCAACTGATGAGGCTGGTCGGTTTTAGAAGCAAGGCAGCAGATGGCTTTATTACCTTATTGTATCTTGGCTGGAATAAAGCACTTCTAATATTCCATCCAATACCCTTGCTTGCAAAGTGGAACACAGCTTCTTGAATTAGTAGAAAAAACATAAGCCAATTGTTCTAACTCACTTAAACATGGCTATTCTTATTATTTTAAGAGTTTTGAAGAGGGCTTTAGGATTAAATAGTAGTTTTCAAAACCTAAATGGGACATTGGATACATATATATACACACATATAGTATATATATATATATACACACATAGTTGTCAAGGCGACGCCTTGGCATCCAAGCGGTTTGCCTAGAGCCTAGGCGATTGTCGCCTTGTTGCATTGCATGTTGCCTTATATTTTTTGCCCTTATTTATGCCAAATACCATTTAAGTAAATAACCAAAATGATATTATTAATAAGCAAATACCATCTATTTGAATCTAATAAAAATAGTTTAAAAATCAAATTCCAAAAGGATAAAAAATCAACCCACCCGGTCCAAGAACAAAAATTGGATTTTTGGTTGGAGGGAGATTTTCAACTTTCGAATGCTAAGGTTTTTCTCAATTCTGAAAATTTGATAAATCTTATCATAGTAGAACATTGCTAAAAACCAAAAATCCGGTAAAATAATCTTTTGTTTTGATGTCAATAAAATTATTTCCATTCAGGCAATTTAACAACATTTGCAAACTTTAAAATAAATTTAACCAGAACATAACTTTGTCATAACATCTCAGATTTAAGTAATCTTAGACTTGTTGGAAAGCTGGTTTTTTATTATACCTAATACAAAAAGTCTCATCTAAAAATAAAATCATTTGACCAATAAAACTTATTATAGAAGAAGAGCATTTCTCTAAATGTCAATAAGTCATGTTGATTTTTTATAACTTGATGTGAGTGTGGCTGTGTTGATTTTTATGACTTGATGTTGCTTAATGTTGATTGGTTTTTTATGTCATATGGTATATATATTATAACATACAAAATAACTTTAGAAAATAGGGGAAATAAAAAATAACACATAGACGATTTGATCGCCATGGCAATGCCATA
This sequence comes from Macadamia integrifolia, assembly GCF_013358625.1. Lineage (NCBI taxonomy): Eukaryota > Viridiplantae > Streptophyta > Magnoliopsida > Proteales > Proteaceae > Macadamia > Macadamia integrifolia. The sequence continues at coordinate 36,981,285 of NC_056560.1, read as the reverse complement.
GCGGGCGATTCACCGCCAAAACGATTAGCCACCCCTCCACCGCCTTGGGTCGCCATGATGCCGTGACAACTATGTATGTATATATATATATATATATACACACACAATTATAACTTTGATTTTGTAGTGTTGCAGCATTAACTTTTTGTCTTTTTCCTAGAACACCTCAACCCTAAGGTTTGAATCACTGAAATTGCAATATTTTATTTATTTTTGGTATTAATGTAGGTTCAGTCTTAGGATAAATATTAAATTCCTTCAAAAACAAAAAGGAAAAAAAAAAGAAAAAAAGGCGTGGTGTATTGGTTGGATTTCCGCTGCTATGGCATAGTTGTGATTGTTGTGCTTGACTTTAAGTCTAAACAACATCCAGCTATTCAAGGAAGGGATTAAGTAATGATTGACCTGCTCCTTGGATTCAGAAGACTCGAACAAGCCATGGATGTCAGTCGAGTCCTACACAGGACAGGTTGACATGTTGATATGATTGCCGACTCTGGGGATTCAGTGGGGATTGACTCCCCAGTTAGGAAGATTTTTACTTATCTGAGTAAGGTTTCAGGTTGATTGGGTTCTCTTACACTTGGATGGTGAGGTGGTGTTCTGGAATAGATCCACATGTTTGGCCTCCTCTCCATGTTCCATGCTGCAATCTCCATCTCTGCAATGAGGAAAAAAGAAAAGAAAGTTAAATTCCAATGCATTCCATTGATAAGGAATCAGCTCAAATTTGATGCATGGACTAATCTTAAGTACAAGTCTACAGCATATCGTTAACCATTTGATGGCTGGTGTGGTTGGATGCTTTTAGCCTCCATGTGGCTAGAAAAGGGTGATATCAAGATAATCCTGATGTGTTCTAAATAAAAGTGCTTTTACTGATTAAGTCCATAAAATTCACACTTCTACTTTTTCCTTTGCTTTTGAATTTAAATTTCTGACTATCATTTTGGGTGTTCATCACAGGGCATTGCTATTGCATTGAAGTGTGGAGCTACAAAGGCACAATTTGACAGCACGGTAAGACAACTTTCTCTCTTTAGAATTTAGTGCACCGGTGTCTTTGAATGCCATGGAAGACTCTTCTTTTGTACCCTGTCATCTTTACTTGTGAGGTCCCTATGGCCTGATTTTGGTCACAGTGGTAAGGTAAAATACCTGGCACTGCAATGTGTTTGAACAAATCTAAATCATCATTCCTGTGTTTCTTGGAGCCTTGGAGGTAGAAAGTGGCTTACTATCGTTTTGTTGAAGTGTGACCTTAGGCTATTCTTCTAATGGTCTTAATAGGTAATTCTATGGTACAAAATGAAGCTGCATGCTAGGCAGTGAAAAGGCAACATAATGTACTGCAATGAGAATGAGAGAAATCAGTGGCAAGAGTGAAGAATTTTTAGAGTAGCATCTGTAGGTGGCAAGACACAGGAAAGGTTGACCAAGTTGGTTAGAAATAAAGATCAGTGAATATAGTTAAAAGGACAAGGGGTAGGCTACTAATGCTTTGGAAGTGGTGATAAAAGTTATCAGTGGCTAGAAGTTAGAAGTTATTACCCTAAATGTAGTGGAATGAATAATCGGATTCATATATCTTACTTGATAAAGTATTACGTTTTCAGTTAAATCTCAAAATAAATAGAGTTCAGTGATGTTTGATGTAGGGGGAATATGTCAGTGAAGTTTCAAGTTTGAGATGGTGGAAGAGAGGTTTTAATAGGGGAAAACTGTATGAAGTTATGAAATAGGAGTTTATTAGAGCAGGTAACCAAGTGATTGTATCAATGGAAGGCAGAAGGCACCCTGTACACTCAGGTGCTACACAAAGCCAAAGGCTACCATAGCCTACAACAAAAATAAACTTTCCCGCCAATTACAAAAACCCGAACCCCATATATATGAAGTCAAACAAAAACCTTGCCTTTGAACTACTCATTTACAAAATGAAGCTAGCTAACCCACAGACCCAAAGTGTTTACATCCCTGACTGCGAAACGACCGAAAGCCAGCTAGAGACCAGCCACATGACCTTTGAAGCAACCTTCGCAGGAGATTCCTCCCTTGCAACAAAGATGCATGCATTCCCTTCCTTCCAAATACACCAGAAAATTGCAAAGGGAAATGCCTTCTACAGAACTGTCATCCTCTTTAGAGGACCCCCTACATGGAATGCATTCAGTCAACTCCATTTAACCGTAAAACCCCATCCACTAAAGTATATATAATCCAGGAATCCCCAGTTGACATGATCATATGCTTTCTCCACATCAACTTAACACAACCACCCAGGAGATCCCTCTTGAATTTTCGAATCACACATAATCCATTAATTTGCCACCAATACCTCATCTAAATTTTTCCATCGTCCACAAAAACCCCTAGATTGACAAATGATCTGTTGCATCACCAATTTCAATCTAGTCGACGACTTCTTGGACAAAATTCAATATAGGCTGATAAAAGAAGGTAAGCTAAGTAGAGCTGCTGGAAGTAGGGAATATTGTGAACAGATTTCCATGACAAAAAGCTTTAGAAATTCCCAGATTATGAATAATGCATTCTTGAGTTCAAGCGATTTTGGCATCTTATCTCAGTTTTATTGAGTATGTCCTTTTATAGTATAATAATACTACTCTCCCCTTTGCTAAGGACAAATATTTTGTATTCTACCTTCTCTTCACTAAATTTTGTATATTATCCTCCTCTTTTAATTCATTTTAATGTGAACCCAAAATGCTTTCAACATTACGTAGAGTTAAAACCTGAAATTTCCTATAGCTAATCATGTTTAATATGTATTTTCTACTCCATAACTTATTGGGTTTTAAATTTTTGGTACAGGTGGGTATCCACCCTTCTGCTGCAGAAGAATTTGTGACAATGCGGTCTGCAACAAGGCGTGTGGCGGGAGCTCTCAAACCAAAGACAAATCTGTGAAGATAAGAGACTTAACAAAGAATGGAAACAATTTTGAGACATTTCTTTTTATCCTTGATAGTGTCCTACATCACACGAAAGGGAAATAAAGACTTTGTTGTAAAGTCTGATATGGCTTAATCTTATTACACAATAAAATCATACCATTTTTTTTTTCTACTGGGATGGTGTATTAGTTTTCTTACACAAAAGGGGCCCCTAATATCTATAAGTTGATTGGAAAATTTTGATTACTTGCTTCATTTTGAAACCATTTTCATTTTTGTCCCCCACCGCCATTATATATATATATATATATATTTGTATTACCCAGGCACGTTGTTTCCTTGCCTGGGCAATTCATATAAGAGAAATGTATACCAGAAACAGACCTGCTAACCATTATCTCCCATTCTGTATTCAAATTCTCAGGGTAATTGATGGTCACAAGTGCAGTGCCAAGCAGGGTTTTAAAAATCGGTGAATCGGATTGGGAATTGGACGATTCACCTTGAAATCAGCACTGACCAATTCTGACCAATTTTAACAGATATTTTACCAATTAGAATCGGAAATCGGACCATACCGATTCCAAGTTTTGAAACCCTGCAGCCAAGGGTACAATCGTAGTTCAATCATAGATATTAAATTCGGATTTGGGAATTATTCCGATGAATAATTATTTGGATTAATTCATTTCATTAATTTAACGATTCGGTCAAAATATCGGTCAAAAAAACAGAGATAATAAAATTCGAGCTTGGATTCGGATTCGGAAATTATTCGTTTACAAAAATAAAAAGCGGACAACAAATTCGGATGTTATTTTTAATATTTGCAATACTTGTTTCATATTATCTATCAATTATAATATGCACGTAACATACAAATTATATAAAAATTAAAATTTTAAATTTGAAAGATAAAAATATTATGTTTAGTCATCTCTTTTTTTTTTTCTTTTTCTTTTTTTCTAAACTCATTTCCTATTACTCAAATAATTGAATCAGAGAAAGAGAGACTGAGAGAAGGGACTGAATACAAATTCTGCTCGACCCACGTCACCCACCATGCATGTTCACCTTAAAGTATAGAGAGGGAGAATAACGACTATAAAACTTAGTCAAACCAAAATGGGGTGAAAGATTTTATTATTATTATTATTTTATTTTTTGTATAAGTGTGAGAGATTACCTCAAGAAAGATAAGATTTGTCGGTTAAAAAAAAAAGAAAGAAAGAAAAAAAAAGAAAGAAGAAGAAGAAGAAAAGTAACATTAGGATAACAAATGCATAATAATCACATTATTTTCTAAAGGTTTATTGACTTATTCAATATTCTTTTTTTATGGGATAAAATTTGGTTATAATTCGATAAAATTCGATTCGGCCGAATTATTCGTGAATTTTAAACAAAATTTATAAAGCTCGAGACTTTTTCATAATTTTTTATTTGATTCGAATTAGGACCGAATTATTCGTAAAATTAGGTAAAATTATGTTTGGCAGAATTATTCGCGTTTAATTCGGAGAATTTAATAAATAGGAGTTCAATCCAGTCATTAAAATAGTTTTATAAGAAATAGAAAGGTCATCTTAACTCGTGAAGGTTGTAAGAGGCCATATCTCAATAGTCAAAAGGCTTGGGATGAGCTTCTAGCTCAGTGAAAATGTCACCAAGAAAAATTAGAAGGCCAAAATTTTAAGGGGTTATTACTGAAACATCAGTAATTCCTCGTCACTTAGTCTTATATGGAAATAAAATGGAACTACTTTTGGACTAACCGGATCTATCACATTGATTGGCCTATTAAAATGAGTTATGGGATTTTTAAAACCAATATCATATTGAACGGCTATGAATTAACAACACAATAGAATATTGATTTGGAGAACAAAAACGAAAGAAAATCACATATACACACAAACACACAAGATTTACGTGGTTCACCTAAGAAGGGCTACATCTACGGTCGAGTGATAACTAAAGCTTCCACTATTTTGGATGAAAAATCACAAAACCCTAGCCCTCACATCTACTTATGAGATCAGTTTTACAAATATTGTTTTGACGTGTTACTATATAAAGAAACCTTAATCCCTAAAAGTACAAAATTACCCTAATATAAACGATACCAAAATAATTGGGTCAAGGCTTTGCTACCCTACACCTCCTTACCTTGGGGGGCTCCTATCCCTTTGCATTTCCCATACCTTGTTCATCAGCTAGTGGAATCAATAATACCTTAAATTAAAGTTGAAACTAATTTATTTTAGAAAGTTTACTTTTATTTTTTTTTGAATCGCACGAGCAATAACTAATTTTGGGGATTGAGTAAATATTTTCAAAATAAAACTAGTCAATGTAAAATAATTTTGAAACCTATTTATCTTGTAATTTATTTTTTTATTTAGTGGATCTAGGTAATTTTCCTTAATCCACTAGATAAGAAAATAAATTACAAGATAAATAGGTTTCAAATTTATTTTACATTGACTAGTTTCAATTTTAAAAGTATTTATTCAATTCCCAAAATTAGTTGTTACTCGAAAAAAAAAAAAAATCCTAAAATACCCCACTTTCAATTCTTTTATTTTTATTCAATTCATTTTTAACCGCATGTGGAACCTACTTCCTCCTTCCCTCTCCCCCCTTCTGCGGTTCTGCCTCGTCTCCTTCCTTCTCCACAAAGGCCGATTGAGGTTGCAGGGTTTCGAACACAAAATGGAGTCCTTTTCCTTTTTTATATAATTATGGTTTTAGACACTCATCAAAAGAAGGAAAATTTGTTCAAAATAGAATTAATCTCCAAGACTAACTTGCAATGAAACTAGCAACATCATACAAGATATGAATGCATTATTATTATTTTTTTTAACAACGAACATAATGGGGCTTGAAAGAGGATGATCTCCAACTCTCCAGTCTTTAATCTGGCGTTCAACAGCAGCAGAACACCCTCGCATTCTTAATCTGAAAATGGAGATAGAACTCGCCATGGATGGTCACTGGTAAGAACCCATTAAGACTCGGGAAGAGGAGGATACCTTGACAGCTTTGAACGAGGGATGAAGCAAACCAAGTTCATCTTTGACCTCTAAAGGATTGCTTGTTTCGTTCCGGGTCCTCTTCACTCTCCGGCTACCAAGAGATTTGTGGGTGAACCCATAAATACGCAGAATCTGATTGTCCCAAAATTAAACGCTCGATCCATCTGCTTCAAGCACCTCTCCACAGAGAAATCCCCAAATTTCCCACATGGCTTGTGATATAGCCAAAATGACCTCTCGGTGGGGGCAATGACACGTGTCACTACAGGGACACGTGTCCTCCGCCAGACGAAGGCGGCAAGAAACCACTCACACTCAAGCACGCTCAATCACCGAGGCACGCCCACGGAATCACGCGGGATCACGTCGTCTGCATGAGGGGAATATTCCCCCCAGAAGGTTGGACGTATCCTAGTAGGACTCTAAGAGGAAAGAAGGGGAAAAACCCTAAGGCGGAAGAGCTATATAAGAAGGCACGGAAGAAAGGGGAAGGTAAGTTCTGAGACCCTCACCATTACCCACTTATTAAACT
>NC_056560.1:36945191-36974694 GCF_013358625.1 Macadamia integrifolia | reverse complement strand
TTGTTCGTTAAGGACTTCGTCATGTAGATGCTTTCAAGTTTCGCCCATAACTGCAGTGCAGATTCGATACCCACAACATATTGTAGTGCATCATCAGAAAAATTTAATCGAATAGCACTTACCGCCTTTTCCTCCATCTCTTCCCAATCTTCATCAGTAATTTTTGTAGGTTTCTTAGACTTCCCCAACAACGTTTTCGCCAAACCCTGTTGTATCAGAAGATCCTTCATCTTTTGACACCAGAGGGTGAAATTGTTCTTCCCATTAAACTCTCGATGTCATACTTGACATTCGATCCCTTCCCTGCCATCGTGATAGTAAACCCTAAAAAACGGAAACCTAGAGCTCTGATACCAATTTGTAGAAACCAAACCCTAAAACGATGCAGAAGATAATGGAAAAACAAAACAAACAATGCACACGGATTTTACGAGGTTTGGCAAGGTTGCCTACATCCCCGGTGAGATGAGATTCTACTTCACTATCAATGGAGAATAGGGTTACAGCGCTCGTCTTCACACCTCTCAGTATTGCTTGCATTACAGAGAAAGAAACCCTCGCTACAAATATATAGCGAGAAAACCCTAATCCGGATTAAACTACAATTGCCCTCAAATAAAAAATTCGAGCACGGGGCTGCGCCCCCCTACACCCCCTGCTATGCAAGGGAGCCTCCTGCCCCCCTTGCAACCCCCACAGCCCGCTAACCTGCTAGTGGGACCGCCGTCCTGCCTGTCTAGGTGCTGCACTAGTACTTCCTGGATTAAACTGCGACGGAATACAAGACATCATACACCAACACCCTTACCCGCCCTGACCCTGACTCAAGGCCGGGCCTGCACTCCAGGCCAAAATTTTTGGGCTTAGCCCTATGTGGGCTCAAGGCGGGCCAAAGGCAGGTTCAGGCCGTCAGGGCCAAACTTGCACCCCTAGCTACTAGTACTGCTTCTGGTGGTCCGGTAATGGCTACTGCTATTGCTTTTGTTGTTGCGGGACAGTGGTGGTGGCAATGGCTGCTACGATTTCTGTTGCCGCTATTGAAGCCGGTGGTGGCTCTTATTGTTACTACCGTTGGTGATGGCAGTAGTGGTGGTGGTGGTGGTTGTTGCTCTAGTTGTTGCTTTGGTTAGGGCAGTAGAGTCTCTTAATGTGTATCAAACCATCTTGGGTTGTATCAGCCCATCTCGGCCTATACTGGTGGGTACAGATCTATATAACCTGAGACATTTTTTATTTGTAGTGTTTGGTATCGATTTGTCGTATCAAAGCCATGTATCCCGATACGACGGATTTGTATCGAGACTAAATACCTCAGAATGTTTGAGAATTTAAGAAATAGAAGAAAAAACATTTGTTCCCTCAAAGAAAGGAATAGTTTGATCTTTTATTGTAATCGGAAAACCAGCCTCATTGATAATCCATCATATGAAAGGCTATTTAAGGGGTGACCAATGATTGGAGATTACAAACGTTGCAGCAAAGAGACGAGCATATATATATATATTGTATTTGAAGTAAACTTCCCGTGGACCGTGCACTAGCTGACATATTCTGTGCTTGTACTTTTTTAATCAATTTTGTTCTGCCTTGCTTATTAGAGGGGGGAAATCCAATACAATATGGTATTGCAAACAGTAACTTTGGAGAGAAGTCGGGGAAAAAGAACAAAAAAAGTAAAAGAGAAGGAAAGAAGAAAGCCCGCCTTCGTGTCCCCATTTAGAGCTTCAACAAAAAGAACAACTCAATTTAGATTCCTTATATATTGAAAAAGTGAAAATGGAGTATATGGTGTGTAAATTTAGTTACAATATGACGGGTAATGAGGTGGTGAAAATTGATGAGAGGGAGATTCCGATAAGTGGTTAGTTTAGGTATTTGGGCTAAACCATAAATAAATGAGAAATTGAAGATGATGTTACACAGAGAATTGAAATAGGATAGATAAAGACGAGAGGTGCATCCGCGGTGTTGACTGATCATAAAAAAAGAGCAACCCAGTGCACGAGGCTCTCGCTACTGCAAGGTCTATTGTGTGATCGAAGTATTCCTTTAAAATTTAGAGGAAAATTTTATAGGACAATCATATGATCAGCTATACTGTATGGTGCAAAATGTTGAGCAATTAAGAAATGTCATATAGATAAACTCAGTGTAACTGAGATGAGGATGTTGAGATAGAGGTATGGTAAAACTAGCAAGGATAAAATAAAGAATGAACAAATTAACGCTGATTTGGGAGTAGCTCTCATACATAATAAGTTTTCGAGGAAATCGGTTGCGGTAGCATGGTCATGGCCTACGGAGACCTTTAGATGCTCTAGTATGGAGTGATTTTCGGATTGAATGAGCTAAAAGAGAGGGTAGACCTAAAATGACTCGGAGAATTGGTGCGAAAAGACATGCAAAGCTTAGGCATCGATCGTATCAATAGCACGTTAGTAACACAACAGTATTGAAAGGCCTTGATACAGTACTGATACGAAACTTTAAAAAAAATAGTAATGTAATGACTATGTTGGGTTGTACGATCAATACACCGTCTAAACCTTGCAGACACAACTCGCAACCTGTAGATTGGTGATTTGAGCCACATTTGGGATTAACCAGGCTTGAATCCAAGATCAAAACCAGCTCTACGCAAGAACAAGGGACCCTAGAAACCTTTTTTTTTTTTTTGCAATGGATCAATAGATTAGTGAAAAACAACCTGAAACATTGCATCTACCTAGGGTTTTTGCAATGATTTGTTCATCTAAACCCTAATTCTTCCACAAAAAAAAAAAAAAAAAAAAAAAAAAATTTGGGGCGAGGGGGTGAAGAATATTTTATTTTATTCCCTAAAAAATGCTTGCTAATAATTTGTAAAATTATCTATGATGGAGGATGATGAGATCTTTCATCCTCCTTAATTTCAGTATTTTTTTTCCTGTAATTTTAGTTTTTTTTTTTATTGGGTAAATAAAAATATGGAAAAGGCCAACAATTATGGAATAAATTACACTAATGTGTGTTAAATTGTATGAAAATTTTCTGAAAAACATGAGTTCTTTGATTGCATTTTTTTTTTTTTTTTTTTTGGTGTGTGTGTGTGTGTGTGTGTGTGTCTTATTTATGGGTAAATACATTATGCTTATGTTTGGTGTCAAGGAAGATGCCATCTAAAGAGAGCGATGTCAGTCTATAGTTTAAAATACAAGACTTCTTTGCTTATTAATAGTGTTTTATGCTTCAAAACTGTATTTCGAATGTATCCTAGGCATCTCCATTTGTTTCTTGAACATCTCCAAGTGTATCTTTAGAGTATCTTGTACCTCTCCAATATCATATGATATGCCTCTTAAAATCACCCTTCTGAATTCTGATACAATACAAGATAACGATACTTTAAACCTTAGATAAAGCACCCTTTTTAGGTCATTATACATGCCACTTATGCCTTTTTTTAACTATCACTACTTGCCACATTGGCAACTATGGTTGGGTCCAGAATCATGTGAAAAGGACCCAATACCCATCTTAGTGGTCAAGTTTCAGCACAAAACAAGTAGGGGAAGTGCCTTAAAAATGAATTCAATGTGACATAAAATTGCAAAGAGAGCACTAGATTCTGTTACAGAAAAGTGGCAATTTTTTGTAATTTTATGAAATTCTAAGTCACCTTTTAATGACTTCTTGTGCTTGTTTGAAGCTCAAAATTGAACACTTAGATGGGTATGGGATCACCTATCACATAAGCCCATCCATGCCTCTTCAAGTCTACCACCTGGCAAGCTAGCACCACCTTGATGGTGACAAGCGAGGTATTTAGTCTCAACACGAATTGGTTGTATCGGGCCCATACGTATCATGATACAAAGCTTTGATACAGGAAAGACTGATATCGGACACTAAAAATAATATATATGTATGTGTGTGTGTGTGTGCGTCTGCCGCCACCACCTGGAAAGTAGAAGTAGCAACATCAGCCACCACCATCACTGCCACAGCCAAAGAAGAAGAAAAGGAGAAGGAAAAGAACTCACGTGTGGTGATGTAGATAAGTCACTTGGGCTTATTTTATTGCAAATAAACATTGGGTTGTGTTATGTATGTGTTGGGCCTTTGATCCTATGGATTTATTTGAAATAGGCCACTTTAATGGGCCTAAAATATGGGTAGAAGGTAGGAAAACGGAATTTAATTCATTAGTTTAATTAGTTGCTATTTAATTCAATAAAGTTCTATTAGGCCATTAATTGGTTGTAAAGTCATATATGACTATTAGTTAGTCAGTCCTGCTCCATGTTAGAGTTAGAAGTCTAGTCTTAGTTCTATTTGAAGTCCTAGTTGTAGTAAGAGTGTCTAGTCTTATTTGGAAATTAGCTCCTAGTCAAGGTATGATTGTAATTTTGCCCTCTTTAAATAGAAGAGCCTATGCACTGATATTTCTTAGATTTGAATTAATGAATTATTGAGTGATTACTCATTAACTAAAAAAACTGTTACTGAGAGGTGAGATGCCTAAACGTTTGAGGGGTGTGATACCCAAAACCTGAGGGGTGAGATACCCATTCTTTTATTCTCTTTCACCCTTATCAACCCTCCATCGATTCTTCTTTTTCTATTTTTTTTTTTCTGTTTAATGTCATTAGAAGTTCAGACCTGTTAAAGCATACAAAATCAGAATCAGTCAGCCAAAGAGTTCTTGTTCTTGAAGCCAATCGACCCTCATTGCTGCCCAAGTTTGAGATCTGATCTACAGATCCTTTGGAGGACTGGGTCTATACTCTAAGAAGATCAATCGATCATCTCTTGAAGGTTATCTGAAGAAGACAAGTTGTTCCTGTAGAATTCTTCACATTCTCTCTCCTAGGTCTGAAAATCAAGAAAGCACATAACTCCATAACCAGCCGTCAGAAGCCTTTCATATTTGGGAGTTTTTGTACCCTCCCTAGGGACTATCTACACCCAAAAGTGCAGCTCAATCGGACTCTCACATACCTGGCCCCACCTTTCTCTCTCCAGCTCTATAGCAGGTCTTTCCTCTCCTTTCGGGTTAGGTTTTGGGCTGGTTTTGCTCCTATATGGGTATTATATCCTTGGGGGTTTATTTGATGGTATTATTTCTTTGTTTTTTGCTCCTATTTGTATTGTTTGGGGTTATAAACTGCAGAGTTAGTTACCTGTAATCTACTCCTACATTATGTGGCAGCAGAGACAACGGCAGAAGCAACAAACAAAAACAATGGGGGAAGGTTTCTCCATAGATCAATGTTACTACTCTCCCCCCTCCCTATTCCTCTTTTATGTCAAATAAACTTCACTATGGTTCGCCACCCATGGAAGTTTTCTTGCACTACTAGCTAATATGCCACATGGAAGGATGATTTGGAAAATCCAACGGTTGAACGGAAGGGCATGATCTAGATTGGTTGCACATTAATTTTTATAGCAAAACTGAATTGATTTCACCATCCATGCATTGGAGTTTTTTTATTATATTTTTAACCATCCATTTGTATTTCAAAATGTAATGAATCTACAAAGCTTTATACTGACACATGGCCAAATTACATCAAAATTGATAAGTAATTGTTCAAAAAATTGGGTCCTAATTGATATGCCACGTGGTGGATATTAGGTCCGATTATTGCTTTAAGGTGTACACTATGCTTCAAAAGAATATTTTGCAATCTATCCTAAGCATATAAACATGTATCCTAAGCATTTCCATGTGAATCTTTAGCATATCTTGCATCTCTAATTTGTCTCTTAAAACCACCCTACTGGTACATTGATTGATACCGATACTTGACAACTTGGTTCTACCTAAACCCTAAGCAATCACCCTATACCACAACTGATCTTCACCTACCATAAAATTTTTTTTGGTGGCCTATCACCCTTAGAAAAAGATATGTAACCTCCTTTTTTTCTAGTTTTGCCCATCGAAATCAAATCCACTTGGTGGTAATTAGTGATGTCATCTTTAGCATGTCATTAAAACTCTCTTTCAATGGAAATTAGGTGGTTGACAAATAAGCATGAACGTTAACAAGAGATGTGATTTGCAATAAACCAGAAATTTTTCAAAAACAAATTATCACCCCTCAAAATGTGCCTACTTCTCCAGACTGGTCAATCACAAACCCCAGCGAGAAGTCCACTTAAACTTAGTGATGAAAAACAAACCCATAACCGAAAAAGCAAAAAACCATTTCTCTAACTCATAACACCAACTAACTGTCACATGTTGCAGGACTCGGGAATGAGAATAATCTCGCTCTTTTGAGTGTTCATCTTCAAAACACTCGCAATAAAGGAAATAAAGGTCATTGTGACTATCCTCAAATGTAATGATGGTGCAGACCAGCTGCTGTTGTAGCAAATCCCTCTAAAAACCTTTCCCCCCCCCCCCCCTCTTCTGGAACAGATGGTTCAGAGTCTCCACATAAGGGTAAACAATGGGGGGAATGCAGATCCCAAAGCCTAATACCTCTTAAGCTAAGAAGGTAACCATCAAAATGCCCATCAAAAAAAAGCAAAAGAATCAATGTAAGATACAGTATATGATGGCATGATCCAACACAACCATTTCTCCATCAGATCTTTTGAGCATGCGGTAGATAATATCCCAAGACAACAGATCATAAGCCTTCTCCAAGTCCAACTTACACAAAATACCCAGAATCCCACCCCATCAATCTACAATTGGATAAATGCACTCGCAAATGCAAGCCTAATCCAAGATTTGCCTGCCTTTTTTTTTTTTGGGTGTAAACTGTCAAACCACTTCGAGTACAGTCTAATGTGACACATTATACTATCAAGAACTTATATACTGAAGATAATAGAATCACTTGGTACTTTTAACCAAGCAACCTTGCAGCTACAGCCCACACTTTGAATTCTATAACCTTTCGTTTCACTAGTGCAAGCATAATGCATTGTTCAACAATCTCCCTAACCTTTCATTTTTGCATACAACATCCAGAAGCCCAGTGGAGCTGACAAGCAGTATCACATGGAGTATTTGCATTGGTTTGACCAGTCAGACCCAAGGATCGAGATCTCAGGTTCGGACCTGGTTCCAGTCAGGCTCGAAACAGAGAAGTTCAAAACTTGGGTTTTTCAACCCTGGGTTTCGTTTCAGCCAGATTTGAAACTGAGACAACTGGGAGATTTCGGTTAGTTTCGACAGAGATTTAGTTCCATGTTCAGACCTGACCTCTTCTTGTAATTTGAAAAATAAGGAACCGTAATTTTGGATTTAACGAGGACAGGATTTTGGTTTGGGTTTGATTACATAAGATTTGTAGTTGACCAATTTGAATTAATTATTTTTGTGTCCGATTATTTATGTTGGGCCCAGTCATAGTAGCAGGTACATATAGTTAATTCATCTATTACTCAAAAATAGTTTGCATATGTGCTGAATTTAAAAAAAAATACATACCATATTGTTAAAGATAAGGAAAATTTTGTGGATTTTATGATTCAACCATATTGCTTGCAAACTTTTGCCATATATATATATATATATATATTACATGCCATTATATCAATATTTCAAATTATGAGCATAGCTTATATACTATATCAAGATATAGAACCTGCAAGAAGGATCTTGATATGGTCTTCATTGATCTGGAAAAAGCCTATGACAGAGTCCCTAGACATTTAATCCAGCATTTTCTTGTGAAGAGAGGGGTGTCAAGTAAATATGTGGATGTAATAAAGATATGTGTGAGGGTGTAGTCACTAGCGTGAGATCTATGGAAGGTAAGGCAATGAATTCCTAATTATGAATTGGGTTACATCAAGAATCAACCTTAAGCCCTTTTGCTTGCACTTATCATAAATGATTTAACCAATAGCATCCAAGACAAGGTCTCGTAGTGTACGCTCTTCACCAATGATATCCTTTTTGGCGGATGAGACAAAATCAGGGATTAACGCTAAGTTAGAGCTATGGAGATCAACCTTGGAAATAAGAAGCTTTAAGTAGTAGATCGAAGATGTGTAACTTTAGTCACACTATGATGGATAATGATATGGTGAAAATTGAGAAGTGAGATATACTGCAAAGTGACTATTTTAGATATTTGGGGTCAACCATAAATAAAGAATGTGACATAGAGGATGATGATTCACAGGAGACTTAAAGTGGGATGGATGAAGTGGAGAGTGGCGACCAAAGTGTTATGTGGCCAGCGTATTCCTTTAAAACTTAAATGAAAATTCTATAGGACTATCGATGCAGATTCTTCACCAAACTAAGCTTGTTTTATTAGGAATAAGTCTAGGGTTGGGTTGTATATGTGTTGGGTCTTCAGTCCATGTGGTTTTGAGTGTAATGGGCCACTTTTATGTTCTAAGGTTGCATACGGAATTCACTGATTTGTTTCCTTTTTCTTTAATTTCCTTTTTAGATGGGGTTATTTAGTTTCTAATTTTAGTACCTAGTTAGTTTCTAATTTTCAGTCATAAGTTAGTTTCTAATTTCAGAAATTGTATTTTCCTAGTTTCTATTTTCAGAATTGAAAACTAGAGAAGTTTTTTTTATTTAGTTTCCTATTTCAGTTTGGAAACTAAACTTAGTTTCTATATTGAAACCCCCCATCATTATTATAAATAAAGGAGAGCTCTCATTACTCATTAGTACAGCCACGATTTATACAAACAAAAAAATTGTTGTTGCTGCAATGTCTCTACTGAGATTGCTTTGTGTTTGATCAAAGTGGTGGTCTTGTGTTTGATCAAGGCTAAAGGAATTGGTGTTTGATACAATTGACTCTTTGCCGCGTGAAGTCCAAGAGGTCTCTTCAACTATTCTTTCTTCTCAAAGTTAATTGCAAGGTTCTTCAAACCAGTTATAGAACTGCTGAATTGTTGAAATCGATTGAGTTGTTAGCTTCCCTATTGAACTCGATAGCCTGCTGGACTGTTATATACTACTATAATTTTTCTGTTATGATGTTGGGGCTGGTTTATAGTTGTTCTTGGTTTAAAAGTTCCTGCAGATTTGGGTCTAGTTTAAGTTTTCAAATCTAGTCTTACATTAACTATTGTACAACTACAGATGATGTATGGGGCGGAATGTTGGGCAGTTAAGAAGTGTCATAAAAAAATTATGTGTTGCAGAGATGAGGATGTTAAGATGGATGTACGGAAAAACTACGAAGGATAAAGAAAGGAATGGATGTATTAGAGCTGATTTGGGAATTGCCTCAATCAACGACAAGCTCCGAGAAAGTCGTTTGAGGTGGTATGGCCATGTTCAACGTTGGACTGGGGACGCCCCATTAAGGAGGGGAGAAGTGATCTGATTCATTTAAGACCTCGAGATCTCGCCGAGATATGGTTGATTTTGATTATTTCCTGTCATCTCGTCTTGGAAAATCCAAAAAGAGAGATATCAAACATCAGCAAGATCCCGCCAGATCTCTCTTTTTTGGCTTACCAAGATTTGGGGCGAGATCGAGATCTTAAACCTTGGTAGTAATTTCTTATTATTTGTTATTATATGTTAGTAATTGTATTCTATTTAGAAAGTTCTCTTGTATTCCATTTTAAGCAGACATTTTACATAAAGAAGCAGTTTCTCTACGTAGGCACACATAGAGATGCCTACATAGAGAGGAACAACACCTTCAAACATCATTATATGCCACGTGACAAACAGACATTCTAATTTCTTCCTTTTTCTTCACTGGGGCAGGAGAGAATGAAGGACCATATGCAATATCTTTTTCTTCTTTTGGGGGGTGGGGTGGGGTGGGGTGGGGTGGGGAGGGCTGGGTGGATCATTAGAATTTTACTGATAAAAGGGAAAACCAGAAAGGAGGCACATACATAAAAGGTTATTAAAAAAACAGTAATACAAGACGAAGTGTGGAGGTCACGACAAAAAACAAGCAAAGACTAAATGACATGCTTCGTAGAAGATAGGCCAGGAAACAACCCTCCTATGCTAACTTATCAACCAAAACATGGTTGCTGGTGACATGGATTGAACAAGAAGCTTATTGTGGATTCAAAGACCTAAGCTCCTTTGAGAAATGGGATAACATCCAAGGAACATTGCACCATCCAGTGAACTAAGTGGACGGCATATGAACTTAACTTCAGAAAGAAATTTAGAAATCCTGTGTCAAACGTTTGATAGTGAAATATTTCCTAAAGACATCTAATCTGCAGCAGACCAAAATCACAATAAAAGAGTATCTTAGGGCTACCAGTTTGCATTTACCACATGAATTCTTTTATACTGACTACATCTCATGCTCTCTCTATCATTGATAGTTAAATCAACCTTTCTTAATGAAATAGTGGATATCTCTCTCCAGGGAAGAATAGAGAGACGTCCCATAAGACCCAATATGTCAGAGAAGTTGTACCATACATAAGAAATAATTCTACAGTTGCAGTTCATACATTTTGCAAAATCATATTTCACAAAATCCAATTCTATCTTGTTTCAGTGTGAATTGAGAGAGTTTCCCACTTGAAATTTGTATGTTTTTAGTTCTTAAGGTTCTGTTTTTCTTCCATTGAAAATCACATAAACAGAATTCAGTTTAACATAACCTAAATTATCAGAAACAACAATTATCACAGAAGAGAAAGTATGAACATACTGCATAAAACCTAAGCATTCATTCAGAAACCAATTTTGCGTGACATCATAAAAACTCCACCCATATGATAAGAACAAACACAAATATCAACAAAAACATAAAATAGAAAATATTACAGAGTCCATAAAGCGGTCAGAGGCATATATCCTTTTTCCTCATAATTGTCCAATATATATTATAAGTTGTTTCCAAAAACCTATCTTAGAATAACTGACTGCTTAAATAACTAAATCACATTGACTGAGCACCTCAGTATAATGCTTAGAGGATCGTCATAGAAGTAAGGAATCTGATCAAAGCAGACCCGAAAGGAAACAGAAACTAGAGACCAATCCACTGTTGATAATGGAATTCACAACTAAAGGTTTTAGCTAACTTCACCTGTGAAGAGTTTGAAGGCAGTGGGAACGCTTCGCCTCTGGGTAATCCAGAAAACATCAGATTTTTTGGTCATATACAGCCCAGGATCTATAATAATTGGTTTTGCCCGCTGAAACCTAGAAAAGAAACCAGAAATGAATGTGAGCAAAAGTTCTAAACGTAGTCAATTTAAAGTTCCAAACTGGAGATCGATCTAAATAAAAAGGGTTATTCTTTGTACTCTTTCCATCCAATGTTGCTGGTATGATCCATGAAATTGAGATCCCGGGGCAAATACGAGAACGTGTGCAACAGATCTAACCAAGGCAAGGCACCAATCAATCAAAAGTTTAAAAACAGAGTGCAAATGACTAACCAGAGCAATTGAAGAAGCCGAAAATGACTAACCATCTTGAGTAACGAGGGGGTAATCGGAGGCACTGAGATTGACAAACCAGTCCCAATCGCCACCCTCCTTCAACAAGATGGCAGCGGCGTGGAGGGTATTGGCGACCATAGTAGGACCCTTGTAGGTGATGAGATTGGCTTTGGTGATCATTCGAACATTACCCACGGAAGCTAAGACACGGTGTGTCCTGATGAAGTTGAGGAGATCGACGCGTTCCTTTGGAGGGGACTCTAGGTCGAGATGAACAACGTAGCGGTTAAGCGGGTGGTAGAGGGCAAGGAGTGTACGCTTCAACATCTCACCATCGCCGGCGGAGCCGGAGATGAGGTAAGCCAAGCGAGGGGGTGGAGGAAGAGAAGAAACAGGAAGTGGCCGAAGCTTGGCCTCGACAAAAACGCCGCCGGAAGGGGTAGAAGAGCGATAGAGAGGGAAGAAGAGAGTACCGTATGGAGAGGTGGTAAGGGTTGTGAGGAAGAGAAGGAAGAGAGAAACCAAAGAGCCAATAGCCAAAGGAAAGATCCATTTCCTTTCCACATTTGGTGGTTGCCTCAGATGCAGATAACTCTTTAGACTCTTCATCTCATCTCCCTCTTGCTCTTTCTCTCCCCCACCCCTTCTATCTCTATCTCTCTATAGCTTTTCTAATGGAGGCTTCGACTTGCATAGGAGGAGACGAGACGAGACGAGACGAGACAAGACAAGTCTTTCCTTTGCTTCACGAGTCTCCTTTACTTGCTGTGGAGTTGGCAATGGCAGACAAAAGTAGTAGTAGTTCCGTAAAGAGACCCTCTCTCTCTAAGGTCTCGTTTCTCTCTCTCTCTTCCTTTATCCAGCTTAAGTCGAAAGTAACGAGCCATTAAGGTTGCACCCGTTGCAGTAGTTTATGCGTTGGTTGTGGGAGGGATTACGGAAAGACAACGTGTTTACGCTTTGGCTCCGTGTATGGTTGTTGAATATATGAAACCGTTCTCACCGATTTCTACTATTTTCTTACCGTTGGATCATCAGATCGGATCGGACTGATCAGTACCCAAAGGATTGGTACGGTGCGGTGACGTGATTTTGTTCTGATCGGTAAAAACACAATTGTTGAATCATACGTGTCGATCGCTTAAATACCTATAAACAGATCTAGAGAATCAACACTCAAGAGAGAAACCGAATCCATTTTTAAATTGACTACATGACAACAAATGACTCTGAATCCAACCCCATATAATAAACATCTAAAAGTGTTTATTTTCGTTATAAACAACAGAGAATTCATAAGCAAAAAGCTGGGAGAAATTGGAGATAATGTGATCGAAGCTGACTACAGGACCCACCCAAAGAAAAAAGAGTCAAAAAGAACTAGACAATTTTAAATAACAATTAAAAAAAAAATCCTTTTAAAAATAAGATATGAAAATGGTTTCTGTTTTTAGGAGGTGGCAAAATGACTGGCCCACCCCATAAAATAGAAAATCATGCCTCTATTATGCATGTGCGAGCGACATTCCTCCTTCATAATAAACATGTCCACATATAAAATATGGGAAAATGGTTTATCTAGAGAAGTCCAACCCCTACACTTAGATACATGGGGTAAAATAACCACCCATCCCCCATGAAATGAAAAATGACAACTTTTGTAGATGTTTCTTTGTGCACATATAGGAATCACACTCCCCCATAGGAAATACTTCCCATAAGATATTGATAGAGGTTTTACTCTTTATGGAATTATGGTTGGACGGTCACACCTGGAAGACTATATACACAAAAACTTCAACAACTTATTATCATCTAGCTTAGTCATTATATATATATTCAAGCTTATTCATAGGATGGTTTAAAAAAAAAAAAAAAATTGTTGTTGGGATTAACTATTCAATACTGAATTTGAATAATTTTGGTTGATTTTCAAGAAAATAAAGTTATTCGGTATTACACTCTTGCACCTAGACACAAAGGTAACAAAATGACTACTCTACCCCTGTTGGATGCATGGGCATATGCTCCCATTAGCACCAACGTTAGCACAGGAACCCCGTGACTAGGTAGCATTCCCTCTCCCAAATTATATATAGTCAACAGCTAAATTCCTTCATTTACCAAAAAAAATAACATCTAAATTCCTTCTACTAGAAGGAAAAACATTGAGATTTCCTTTTTTGATCTATAAATGACAATAAATATTTCTAAAAAAAATGACACAAATATGATAACAGATATGGAGTTCAATTCTCCTGACCCATTTCTCGCATTGGACGAATCGGAGATAATATTTGGTCATGTACCATATTTGAGTGCCTAATTCAATCATATGGTCCATTTTGTATTGCACATTTTTCATAATATATTAATGATATAAACTTATTCAATGATTTGTGTAGTTTAACCAATTTCCTTTGTTTATTATGACACTTGAATCAAAGTTATATATGACTTAAACTTGACATATAAGTAGGGGATGGTCAAAGCTATCTATCTTTAAGATTTAAACCTTGCTTGACTAGACAGATGACAAATATTGTTAGTAATATGACAATGATGTAGTCCTTTTAAGCATACATCCACTTACATTTAAAATTCATTTTGAGCTTTATTATGGTAAAAGTTTTTTTCACCAGTGCAATGAGAATAATCCATTGCCCAATGGTGATATGATTATACGACGTGACTCTTGTCCCACAAAAAAACTTTCATCCTCTATTGACAAATTCAAATATATTGTTTCTTTTAATCATCTAACGATACTAATGGCCATGTCAAGATATTCTTATTTTAACATGGATGAAAGAAAATCTAGGCCTTTTATTATTACAAAGAACAAAAGAAAAGTGTGGAGATTTTAGTAATATTAATTGTATCCAAATTAATTTCCAGTTCAAATAAAATGTTAATATACTTTTGCTTTTCATCATTTGTAAACTGTGACTTTATATCGCACATTTGGTTGGCCGGACCTCTCGGTCTACGCTTACAGAGCCTATGTACAACCTCCTTTTTGCAAGTGGTAAAGTATTTATTTTTCAATAAAAATATATCTAGATTAAATCTTGATTGGTGTTTTAATATGTTTGCTATTACTATATATTTTATTTGGAAGCACAAAAATCAAATTATTGCCTCAAATATTAGTCCTAACCCTGGTTCAATTTTACGAAATGTTAATGGATGGATTTATGATCTCAAACTTTCTACTGTGAACCTAAATGACAATGTTTTACTTAATACAGATGACCCAGCCGGCTTGATAAAAAAATTTCCTCCCCTTTTTTTGACATGTTCAATTTTGGCTTTTGCTAATGCAACTAATCTTTTGAACTTAGCTTCATGATGGGCGTATGAAATTCTCTCATAGGATCAGTTTAGGATCATATGCACAAATTCTACTACACTAAATAAAGAGAAATGATGAAAGGGAAAGGTATATCTGAATGAATGAAGATAGCAATTAGGAAAGGGTGAAATACAAATGAAGTTTGCTTCTCAAATCATGAATTACTTCATTTTATTCCACAACCAATTAAGGGAGCGTAGCCCCTATTACATTTTTCCACTTTATTAAAAATCTGAGAATTATCAACTTCCATCACTTTCCATTACAAAGAGGCAGGTAGTCATCCAGTTATGAACTTTATGCTTAATATAGCTTGTAATACTTCTATTAGTGATAGGACATATATATATATATATACTTTTGCTTTGCATATAATGTATGAGTTACCAAAAAATAAAAATAAATAAATAAGTAATGTTCTAGCAAGGTAGGTGTTATAATAGATTTTAACTATTAAAAAAGTATCCATCAAACCCCTATATTCTACACTAGCGTATGGACCGATGGGAGAACTAGTAGACGTTTCAATAGGGGTGAAATTTCCACCTTTCATGAGAGTTGGGGAGGTCATTTTGCCTCCCGCACTATGTATGGGCATAGGAGCCATGTTGCTTTTAGGCTTTTCCCCCCTTATTTAAATTAAATTATATTAAATTATGCAACATGATCTAATAACATGTCTTGGAAGCCCTTAGATTTTAATCTAAAACTGTTCACAAAAAGAGACGGGATTTGACGTATCCCTCATATGGTCATTGCACTGTGTGTATATAGGAATGGAGATTCCAAGGCACAAGTGCGAGTGTACATACTATGTGTACACCGAATTAGATTATACGATAATTTCACGTGTGTTACTGTAGGTTTATATGAAACAAAATTATCATTAGTAGTGTATGATTAGTCCCTTGCCTTGTGGGGTCCTTATCAATGCAATTACACATTGTCAGTTTTAATACACAAATGATTGATATTTATCTTGACTATACATCGATATACTAGATTCACAGACTAGATTCACAGTGTTTAGTTATATTCACAAAGATGCCTGACATGGAATACCTTGCTCTAAATGGGAGAATGTCAAAAAGAGTGAATCTTATATTGGACAAAAATCCAACATCGATGGCTTTTTGGTAAATTACTTACAAGTTTTTTTAAGCTAATATTATTTATGAATTTATTTATTTTCACAAACATTTTGAAAAAATTTTAAAGGTCCAATCGGATTATAGAATCTTCGAAATGGGAATTCCAATAGACTAGGGTTTTTTATAAACTAGTGCTATAATTTAGTGAGAGAACAATGAGTAATAATATATTAAATATGAGACATTATGATAACACCTACTTTGCAACGTATGTATTGATAACTTTAGGAATGTGGCATTCACCTGACACATGGCATGTTTAGTGGAATCCAAATGAGATCCTACCTCTTCCCATTTTAATTTCACCATTCATGATAGTATTAGATTTAATTGGCCATCATTCTAAGTGGAGAGAGAGAGAGACTATGAATACATCTACATAAGTTTCCTGATGTGGACACACCCACTTGGGGTGATGATATGGACATAGCCAAGTGAGTTGGACGTGACCACACCACGTTAGCTTAATGTTTTGTGGATAATACCAATATGGGTGGTCATTATTTGTCATTCACTACTGATGATGATAATATATGTGAGGAGTGTTATTTGATTAACACACATCCTCTCTTACGACATATCACTGAATGGTGGGAAGAAAATGAATCGAAGAAAGGCTAAGACCGCATGGAGGCACTTCACTTAGTGGGACTACAAGTAACTTGATCTTATTTTCTTCGAGTTATTTTTTGTAATGAGAACCCTATAGCAGTAGGATGATCCGTAGTTTACCATCATAAATGGTATCCAACTATATATCTAGAGTTTCGTTAATATATATATATATATATACACATCTAGAATAGTGACTATTTATACAAACACATTATTCAATTACAATAAATATCGATAGATAGTATAATTGGAGAGATTATGGATAGGTGAAAGTTTTTTGACTATGAGAAAAAAAAAACATCCATTTTTTTAGGGCTATTATAACCTCATCCCATATTGTTGGAAGTTGATGATACCCCATAATGATCCTAAATACCTTTTGCATGCCGTCCCAATGCCTTGGTCTCTCTTGACCATAGGTGAAGGAAACTTAGTCCTTACGGATATATACTTCTGAGAAGGAATTGTGAGTTCTCCAAAAGGAAGAAGTCCCTCATGCCCCTCACTTGTAAACATTGTGAACTAATTTTTTCCCTTGTCTTTTCTGTTTTATTAATTTATAAAAATTAATGAAAGGTTCCCCAAAAAACTAGTGTGGAAAATCTCCTGCATCACATCAATACTGGTGCAACAAATGGTCTCATTTATATCCGGCCCATATGGTCAAGAAAGATAATAAAACCCATATGAGGTGCGAGGGGAAGATAGTTACCAATATCATGGGAAACTTTTTCCTGTAAAATTAATTTTAAAACATCTAATAACAATATTACCTAATTAAAGGAAAATTATGCATATAAGCCCTTGGTCTCATCATTCCACATGGGCCCACTATTTTTATTTTTTTTTAATGTTTTGGCCTTTTCAACCATAGGCCCATCCCAAGTTGTCGAGCACTATAGAACATCAAAAATGTCTTGGCAAAGTAGGAGATAGAAACATGCTACATTGCATGACCTTAAGGGTTAAATTATCAACGAATACTGCCAAACATTAGATTCCAAACGTCGAACTTGGCAATATCATATGGGATACGGATCGAATATGGATTGAATATGATCGGATCTGGACATTTTCTAATCGAATATGAATACCTATAAATGGGGATGCAGATTGAATTTGGATTTTCAATTATCTAGTTACTCTTTGACTTGTGGTTATTTTCTCTATATCCAATTCCACCACTTTACCCTTATGTTACCTATTACCATTTTTTTTATTCTTCTAGCGTTGCATATTTAGTTGCTTTAACACAAGGGGATAGCGTAGTTGGTGAGCAACAAACTTGATACGAGCCATAAACTCTAACGTTCTAAGTTCAACTTCCACTAGGCACACCTTGGGCCACTCACACGGGGGGTGTTTAGTGCTCTTCACTGCTTTTGGTGAAAGTTGAATGATTCTCATTCAACCTCGGTATGACCCAGACCATGCAGTTGTGCGGTTAGTATGGGCCGCGGGACTAGTTCGGCCTAAATACCCATCATTAAAAAAAAAAAAAACCTCCAAATGAATACAATTTGCTATTAATCTATATTTTTAAGTTGTCTTAGTTCTTTTCCTCATTCTCTAAAATCTGTCTAAGCTTCAAGAACCCTCAAAATCATTAATAGATAATCTAATCGGATTGGATAATTATTTTTCGGATAATTCAGATTGGATCCGGATGCCCTTTGATCAAATACAGATACGGATATAGACTATCCATTTGCATCCCCAATTTCAACAAAGCTCACTTTTTTTCTTAGAAATTCAAGAAAAAATAGAAGCAAAACACATCCAACACCATAAGCAAGAGCAAGATCAGACATACACAAAAGAATCAAATCAAGTAATCAACACATGAGTGTGTTAGGCTTTAGGCATTTTAATCCAAGGGAGAAGGTTGGGCATGCCATCAGCACTAGGTAATCTAACAAGCAACAAACATAGGGACGGGAGAGGGGGGAAAAACTATGGGTATTTTCCCTTAATCCAAATACCATTGTTTGTTGGAGAAGAATAAATTTCTTAAGGACAAAATGCCAATGAATGTGCCAAAACAAGACTATTTGCGACACCACTTGCCATAAATATGAGTCCGTATATTTGGCAACATCCACAATGGAATCTTAGATCATATAAAGGAGACCAACACAACTGCTTGATTCTATATATCATAAGATGACAAGGAAGGAGTTGTCTTTGCTAATAGGCACTTTGTAGTTTTCTATTTGTGCAAAAGAAGGCTAGAAAAAGAAATTATGCTTGATGTGACCTACTTTGACAATGGCAATTTCTAGTTTTATTTAAGGAGGTGAATTTGTAATCGAAACTGTTTACCGAAATTGAACTGATTTGTTTACACCGAAATTGCAAAACCGTTTAGTAAATGGTGAGATTATGGTTTCAAGTTTTAGGCCAATTAGCTAAACGGGTCAGGTCGGTTTTAACCGCGAAATCCGTTGGTTTCAAACCGAATTGAAACCGTTTAAACCAAACTGTTGAAAGCCGTTTAAATCATTTAAACGGATCCAATTAATCCGTATAACAATTAAATAAAGAAGGGGCAGTAATCCGTATAACAATTAACAATTAAATTAAGTGTTCATCCTGCTTTTGTATGATTTATTACAATTCAGTTCAAGTTTAGGCTTTAGATCATGAACTTGTAATCCATATATGTTACTATGTTATTATGTTATCATAGATGAGGTGTTTTTACTGAATCACCTATCATATTAATATTTTATGCCGTAGAAGACTGGATTTGGATGTTGTATGATATTAGTTCTAAATGTTTGAGAATAGCCATGCAAAGAAATAACACTAGATTATCAAATTAAGATATACCATCATTAATATAGAATCTCTTATTTATGGTTGCCAATTATTTTTTGATAAGCTTATGATCTTCAGTTTAGAGATGGTTGCAAGTTATAACAAACCGATTGTGAACCGTTTTACAAACCATATGGAATAAACTGAAACCAAAACCGTTTAAAACAGTAAAATCGACACCGTTTAAAAATCGTGGAAACCAAAACCGTTTACTAAATGGTCACGGTTTCAGAAAGTGGAACCATTTAGTAAATGGTGCGATTATGGTTTTAGTCAAATAAATGTGAACCGAACCGATCTGCACTATTTAAACCGAAACCGAACCAATTAACACCCTTAGTTTTATTGCACAAAATGTTAAAAAAAAAAAGTAAATAATTAAATTGAAAAAAATGATGTCCACACTAATGGCATAAAGATTTCTTTTTCAACATCTCCCTACATCTTTATATGAGATGAGAAATATATTATATAAAAAACTTCATCCAATGGTCATATATAAAGGAGCTATGACCAATAATAAAGGTAATACATTTGAAAATAAATATTATTAATAAATAATATTAATTTTGAAAAATTTGCAAACAATTTATCAACGTGACGTTCTTTCTCTTTGATATTCGCTCAATTTTGATAGTGGATTTCATGTTGGACATAATATCAAATTCGGTTAAACATAAAAAATTCAAAACATTGATATATAGTCAAGGAGGCATCAACTATTAGTGCACTAAAACTCGCAATACGTAACCATATCAATAAAGACCCCTCAAGTCAAAGGATAGACCATGGATATACTACATATGGAAATTTCGTTCTAAGACAATAATAATAATACACGTGTGAAATTCTTGTATGATATGGTTCAATGTACACACTGTATATACATTAATGCTTATGCACTGAAATATTTACTAAAAAAAAAAATTGTATTTATGCCCTGGAATCTCAACTCCTAGGTGCACATAGTGCGACAACCATATATACAGGGTGTCCAGTCCCCAGTCCCGCCTCTAATTAAGAACAATATTTATATCAACACTTAAGACCTACCAAGGCTCATTATTAAATCATGCAAATTAATTATATATATTCTATAAGAATATGAATTTGATGAAAACATTTTAAAAAATGACTAAGAGAGCTCGTGCCCTCTGTTCAATATTTTGGGTAATCATCGTCTATCATGTGTCTCAAACTACAATGAAACCTAAGCACTAAAATATATCCCTTATTTGGACCCAAAAGAAGAAGGAGAAGAAAAAAAATACCTTGTCTTCAATTCTTCATCTCTATCGAATAGGCAAGCTGGCAAGGGGATGTGCTACTCTCATTTTTACACAGAGGTTTTGAGACTTGAAACAGAGAATGGTGGCGAAATATCTTTCAAATAGAACTTCAGATTTGAGCCCACCTGCCAATTATCCAATGGACCTGGCCAAATTATTGAGATTTGGGTCCTAATTTTAGTGCCTAGCCCATATAAGGTCCAAGTCGAAGCCCATATTTAAAATTTTAAATCCATTTTTCCGTCTTCCTTGTCTACATTGTTCTCATTGTTCCATTAATCAGAGACTGTTCACCTTAGAAATGACCCTTTATCTCTAATCTAATTCAGTGAGGTTTTTGAAACTGCTTATTATTGGTTCACACAAGAAGTTATTGTTAGAGAAACTATTGCTGTGAGGGAATTATTAACTATTGAAACAAGTGAACTATAGGTAAAATAAGGGAAAAAGAACTCGATCTGGTGCAAAGCTCATACGCCCAGATACAAGATGGGGTGAACGTAATGACTTCCCTACTCTCCATGAAAGTTCAAAATTCTACCATTCTTGATGCTTTAATGTGTGCTCCCATTGACCCCGCATTGACGCTGAAGCAAAGCTCTTGGACAGAAAACTCTTTCCCCATCAAATAAATATATTTGCAACACTTGCCAATGGGCATGATAGAAATATCCTTTATTATAAATAGGACAACCATAACAAAGTTGATCAAGAGCAATTACCACCAGGCCCCCCAAATAAGATGAAGGTTCCCATTGGATCTTGGGTGACTGGATACCCTAGATAGCATCCAGGTTTATCAACAAAATATTCACATTGATCATGGAGTAGATCAAAATCCCTCACTACTTTACTTTGATCTATAATCTGAATTTCTTTGATATAAGCTGCCTTCCCATATCCTTCTGAAGGAAAATGGCCACTACCCATTTCAGGAAGTGGTGATTCACCATAAACTTCTCCTCCCCATGCCACCTTGTCTGCTTTGATGTTTAAGAAATTGAAGAGCTCCTTCGGCCAGTAACCAACAGCAACCACCCAAATTCCTGATCCCACTGCTAGCCACCAATTCTCATCTTTCTTGTCCTACAATGACCAACGATATTAGTCATTCCAAGGTGTCAATCGGAACCAAAACCGATATTGAGCCAATTAATCGAGTCGAACTGAATCAAATTAATTCGATTCAAACTCGATTTGAGTATGTGAGTATGCTCCTTGATTTGATCTCAGTTTTAGGTGTAAGAACCATCGGTTTGGATCGAAATCGAACCAGACCGAATTGTCTTAAAACCAAAAAAAGGAAAAAAAACCCTAGTATAGTAGTATCATTAAGACTCAAGTGAGATTTTTTCAATATTCAATTTTAAAAATTCAAGAGTATTTTTTATTTTATTTTGTTAAGGTGGTAAGTGTTTTTTGTAATTTATCATCATATATTTACATGCTAAGACAATTTTGGAGTTAGCAATAGCTATAAGGCTTATAACTTGAGCCCATTATGACCTCTGGTCCATCAAAGTCATGGTTCAAAAGTATTACCGTTTTCATAGCCGAATTAAAACCTATGTACAAAACTGAATTAAAATTGCATATCATAACTGAATTGAAACCGAAATCAAACCGATCAAAAT
Source organism: Macadamia integrifolia (assembly GCF_013358625.1). Taxonomy (NCBI): domain Eukaryota; kingdom Viridiplantae; phylum Streptophyta; class Magnoliopsida; order Proteales; family Proteaceae; genus Macadamia; species Macadamia integrifolia. Next base: position 36,952,472 of record NC_056560.1, on the reverse strand, counting down.
TAAATCGGCTTGAGTATCTAAATATGGAACTGAGTAAGTTCTGGTTTGGTTAAGATCCAATTTATCATCATTTGAAATCAAACCAAAACCGAATCAAATAACCAGAACCGAACCGATTGACACCCTTAATTCCAACCCCACCAACAAACAATATCAATTAAAAATAAAGAAAGTAGGTTTATTCCAATTTACCTGGAACACATATAGAGTTATAGAAGTCTGGGTTCCATTATATACAGATACTGGTTCAAGAGTTCCACCCAGACCTATATCCTTATTCACTTGCACAAAATCTTTGGCATAGCAAATTGTAGCAACCTGTTTGATTATAGTTGTCTGACTGCTCTTGCAGGGATCAGAAGGAACAGTGTGAGTGGTTAGTTTTACATAGCATAAAGAGCCATTGATCAGAAATTGATAATTAAGCAAGACAAGCAAGACTTACTGTCCAGTATATAAATAGTCTGGTGTGATAATCACCAAAAATTCTTCGATACACCTGAGGAATTAGTAGCAAGTTCAATTTAATTTGAGCTTATATAGGCACTTCAATCAAGATCACCAGTTGTGTTTGGCAACAAGAATTTCTGGTAGTTTCTTGTTTTCCATTCTTGAGGCCAACACTTACTGTTATGTCTTTTTGCTGTTTGTGGTGTGCCAATGGTTAGTGTCTACTGATAGAACCAACTACATAATGGCCGCTTAGCACATATGATATAAATGTGAATGGAGGTGACACTCAATAATGTTTATTTTGCCCATTAAGGAGAACATGTACGTAAAAGAGTTGTCGAATTGTGATTGATTAAAACCAAGGGTTCGGTAGTTGTTTTGTAAAATGCTTGCAAAAGTGTTTCAAAAGTCTGGTCTTGAGTCTCTTGACACTGTAAATCAATGAATTAGAGATTATGACGATTATTTTATTTGATGCCCACAGGATCTGTTGTGGATGTTGATAGTGTCAAGAGAAAATATAATAAAAGTTTCTACCATTAGGGATTTTCAGATTACGACTTTTGTACTGTCGTCGTTGAGTGCAATCAAGGATAACTTAAAGGCTATCCTCTAATGTACACTTCTTCTTCTTCTTCTTCTTTGGCCATTAGAGGTGGTACACTCAACGAAGATAATGTTCTTGTGTTATATACAACAATTGGAGGATCAAGCCACTAATGTATTCTAGATGATCAATATTTTCAATTATTAATTCGTGATATTTTATTCTTTGAGATCCATTGTTGAAACATTTTCGTGCTATATTCTATTGGCAAATTCGCTGCTACCCTCAACATGTCTTAGAATTGGATGATTTAAGTGTCTCCTATTTGACGTCTCTAACATTATTTTCATAGTAAAGATATAAGATGGATAAGTGAGTCTCTCCCTTCCCCCTTCCCCCTTCCCCCTTCCACCAATCCCCCAAAACTCTCTCTCTCTCTCTCTCTAATTTAAAAACTTCATTGAAGAAAAAACACAAGAAATTGTGGAAATCAATTGTATCTAGTAACTGATCCAATTTTTAAAAACTAATTAGTAGGTGTAGGAGACATCATAAGAGGGAAGAATCATAGAAATTAAGTACTTTAATTGAAAAAGGGAAAAAATTTAAATCAACAATATTAACTCATTTCAAGTAGATAGTACTAAATCTTCGAGAAAAAACTTACCATCCATCCGGCTTCTATGGTATTTAATTGATTTCCTGCACCTGCGACAACCCACATCTGAACAAGGCTGAATTCAGTCCAGGATTTCCATGTGCCTTGTACTCTTGGATTCCAAAGGTTTATGGTTACCCGAGCTCCATAATATTGACCTTTTATTTCAGCCTTTGCATACTGAAAATAAATCATCAAAATTTCATATTCTAATCAAATACATAACATCAAAATTATATCGATAATTAATAATTTTGAGGCTATTAATTGTATGATGATTTAGACAAAAAATAATAAAATCATGGATGCATATAAAGTTAATGCCTTTTTTTTTTATATTAGGAAAATTTTAAAATAAACTTACTATGAAACCAATTTTTAACTTGAACTTTTCTTTATTGTTTCTTTAATGAAAAATATTTATAATCAATACGGTGAATTAGCACAAATAAATGGGAGTCAAATTTTCTATAATAAGAATAAAGAAAAATGATGTAAGACTATAATACTTTCTCTCATCTGATCATATGGGACCCTATGAATACGAATCTTGAGGACTCCTTTTGTGTAAGAGATGCCACTACATATGAACAATGTGTAAATCTTTTTCCTGAAGAATATTTCAATTTCCATCACTCAAGGGAACTCTTTTTTCGTGGACAACTGCCTTAACATGGAATGTATGGATGGGCACCCTTTAATCTTATAATTAATTTTGGTTGAAATTTTGTGCACAAATAAACCCCATTGTCCCCTTCTCAAACTTGTTAAGTTTGAACCTATTCGGAGTCTGTCAAATGGGAAATAAACCATTAAAAATCTGAGACTACCAAGTGCTAAGAGATGCACAGGATTACTGAGGGGAGCATGGAAATACATGCATGGAAGGGTATATCTTTAAATGAAAGGCTAAATAATTATATTTGAGTCTGAAATTTGAGATGTGGGCAATCTAGATACCATTCCTATATATCTAAGTGCCAGAATTGCCACATTGTTCTACCATATGGCATAGCAAGTTATGTGTCCATCAATATATTATCTTGGTGTGTTGCCAGTCATCCAACCTTTTCCTATCATATAAATTTCATTTATTATCATTATAACATTAATCAACATATGGAAGTTGATGGGGCAAGTTTATTCGATCTAAATTATGGAAGTCCCTTGATAACAAGCAATATCATATTGTAGTTTATATTTGTTCCAAGTAAAAATCATGTAAAAAGGAATCTTCATGGAAAATTCTATTTTTATGATGAATTTACATAGTAATTTTCCTTAATATATATTTTTCTCTTGAAACAAATGGAGCCTAAAAACCAAAATGTACATAACCTATAATCAACTCTAACTAAGCCAGATCCCAAAATCATCCATATCATTTCTCCCCATTTCCCCCCAAATAATTTTCATTCTATCCCTCATTCTTCTCGCCTCTAATTGACACCTTATATATTACTTTATAGGAGTGCATTCATATGCCTTCATTGCATATACATGCCTAAACCCCGCTATAGTTGATGTTCAGTCAACATATGACCTATATAACAAAGCCACTCATAAAGGGGGTCAAGACTTAAAATGAGCATTTTTTTTTTTTTTTTTTTTTTAATATATTCATCTCAAACCATCATTGTATTGGCTACGCTTTTTTTCTTATATTATTCTATATTGCCCAACAATGTTTTGTTTCCCTCAACAATTTATCACTAGATCCTATAGCATGACTGGCCTCATATTTGTTGTATAAAATTTGCTTTAAATTTTTATCACGAAAAGGTTACAAAAAGTTAGTCTTAGGATCAGAAGAGGACCCCGAGAAATAGTATGAAAGAGTGACAATATATATTAGGAAACCATGTCCAAGAATACAAAAAGGGTAGAATTATTGAATGAACGCAAGCTGATGAAAATTTACAAAATTTTATTTTTTATTATTAAAAAAATTCAAGCTTATACTTTCAATGTAATTTTTATTGGGATTTTGAAAAATATAACTATTTGGCAAGTGTTATATGATTCTAAAAAATACCATAGATGTAACAGGCAAGGAAAAATAAAAACTGAATACTTACATGATGCATTGATTGATCATTGATGAACTTTTTCCCAAACTTTGAGAGTGAAGTCGATCTAACCATATCATACATTTGAGTCCTTCGAATAGGAATTGTTCCAAGTGGACAACCTCCATTTTTTAGTGCTAAGTTTGGAGCTTTAGATGAAGAAGCCTCATTAATTTTAATCCCTTTTGGATAAGTGTTGGGTCTCATCTAGTTTGGAGAACAAGAATAATAATTTTAAAGCATTAATAATTTCATTTTTGAATGAATTTATTTTGTAATGAATAGAAATTCTTTGATTAACTTACTATGTATAATTGCATAAAATAAAATAAAAATGAAGGGGAAAAAAATAAAACTTACCTGGATTGTATGATTCCTGAGTAAAGGATGATCTAAGGCAGGTTGCTTGTATATGTCAACACAATCAAAAATATCCCCATATGTAGTCTAAGAAATCATGAATAATTGCAAAAAAGTCAATTCAAACAGAAAATAATGAAACATATAGTATCATATGTTCATAAAATGGAAAAGAAAAAAGTTAGCGGTGAAGGAGGAGACCGTCCTGATGTAACCCCTTCTCTCCCCATATATCTCCCCCTATTGTATGGTGTTGATAGGCATACGTTCATCGGGGTCTTAGGAAAAATTAGTCCAATGGGAAATTTAATTTTTTTTTAATAGAGCAACTCCGATTAGATTTTGCAATTATATACACCAAATTCCGTAGAAACAAAAGAACATACATGAATCATGGCTTGTATTTGTATTACATTGTTCATATATTTTTTCTTCTTTTTTTTTGGGGTGGGGTTGGGGTGAGTGTTGGGTGGGGTGGACAGAGAGGGTATGGGTGAAGAAAATATATCATGTACTATGGATTCTTCTCTGGTTTGGGAATAGATACTGAATGTTAGGCACCTGGTCATGGATGTTATTGTCTCCAATATTGGTGATGGTGGGTCAATTGACCTGTGGTTGGAATCTTGGCACCCTCATGCAGTGCTTCTTGACATCTACGGGGATCATATAAGACTCGATGCTAGGTTGGATCATATGGCTCTTGTATTCGAGATCATGGAGGATTGTCGGTCTCACCATTATTTAAGGAAAACGACAAGAAGGAGAGAGAATAAAAGAAGAAACAACGTGAGAAATATGTAGACCCTTACCATTGCCAATGTGGAGACATCAGTACCAAAGTATCCATCATAGGATGACAGAGAATTCAAATCAGGTGTGACGTGGTGAGTGGCCCCAGTGTCAGGGTACTAGATAAGAGTTGTCGAAGGGGAGGGATGGTAGAAGGGGTTACGAATGTGGGTAGGGTTGTTGATAAGGGGTCTGGTTGGAGGGGTTAGGGTAGAAGCATGTATTAGCATTGTGGTTCATGCACTTACAGATGTTGCAATTCATAGACCCACGACCAGGCTGCTGCTGAGAATGATGACCACGGCTGTGACCCGACCTGCCACGACCCCCATGACCCTTATTTGAAACATGGCCAGAGTCAGAGACAGAGAGCTTGAGAAAGGAAAGCAAACTTTCATGGCTAAGAAGGAGACTGTGAAGCTCAGTGTACGATAGGATAGGATATCCTGTGGAGCAAGAACAGAGGGAACAACCTCTTGAAGATCATCTTTAAGAACACGGAGAACATGAATGTTGAAGTTCGTAGGCTTAACAGCCTCACCAGCAGCAAGAAGCTTGGCGCACTAGAGAAGAAGAGCGACGGGCTCATCAGGCTTTTGGCGTGAGATGAAGGGAAGCACTAGGGTAGGGGATGCAAAATTGAAGGCATTGGTGAGCGTAGTTCAAATTTCATGGCTGGTCTCCTTGTCTAGGATTTGAAGAACAACATCCTCGGATAGGGAGGTGACGAGAAGGCTCACCAGTTACACATCTTACTGGTGCCAAGTGATGGCGTCTTGTGGATTAGGAGGATAACACTTGAAGTAAGGTAAACAATTAGAGGCCAAGTACTTGTGTTTTTTAAAACCCTAGAACTTTGGGGGAGAGAAACTCATTCTTGGTGAAGAAATTAACCAAAACAAGGGACTGTTGAGTGTGGGATTCATAGTCTTCTTTGTAGTTTGTATTGAGATACTATATATTGATTAGATAATAAACCAACCAAAATGAATAAAAGATGTTGGCATGTGGTGACACTCCTTACTTGAATGCTCTTAACTGCTGGTTTATTGAGAAACTTCATGTGTTCCTTCATCTGCAAATATTCTTCTTTAGTTATGCTTCTTCCCTCTACTATGCCACTGCTGAGGGAATTAATTATTGCGACAGAAAGTACGAGTGCTTCACATAACAAAACACAGCTGGCCATTTTTCTCTCCAACCTAGACAAATACAAAGGCTCTGTTTTCATTGTAAGGAAAATTTAAAAGAAAGAGAAGCAAAATTTTCATATTTGAAAAAAAATATTTGCAACCATTACTATATTAAATAACTTATAGGGATAAAACAAGGGGGAAAAAAAAAGGCTATGTTTTGATGTCAAGAAAATAAAATAAAATAGTACAAAAAAAACATAATAAGACAAAAAGAGAAAAGAACCTTGTTCATTAGTGTTTCTCATGCCCAAACACAATTGGGTGTGAAAAGACCCAACTGCCCCCATGCACGCTAGATATTTTCACTTCCAACTATATCCAAGGGAGAAAATGCTAGATGGACATGTTTCCTTTGCCCTAAGACAAAAATCATAATGGCACAATCATTGATTTATGTGTCTATTTGTCACCTCAAATTAAAAAAATTAAAAAAATTTTTTTTCTTGACATCCAAGCATAACCTAAGGTTACAACTTCTTAGTTCACCTATATGGCGACAACAAGATGCAGCCACAGAAAAAATCTTATTATAATCGACATTGGTTACAACAAGATTAGACCAGACCAAGCCCAAGCCCAAGCCCAAGCCCAAGCCCAAGCCCAACCCCAACCCATCCCTAAACTACCCAAAGCCTATAGCCATTAGATGATGAAAAAAACAAAACTGCAGTTGATTAATGGATTCGGCTCCTCTCCTTAGTGCCCTTCACTTGGTCGGCACATAGCTACATGGTCGAGCGACACATGGCAAGGCGATGATCCAACAGTTTGAGAAAGGCAAGGAAAACGAGTCACTGACAAAGGTTTGGAGAACGAGGCACCAAGAACCATTAGATCATCGCCTCGCCATGTGTCGCTTGTCAAGATAGCTATGGGAATTATCTAGGCGATAGACTAAGGAGAGGAGCCTGATCCTTGATTAATAGGTTTATTTGATTGCATTTTTGTTGTTTATTAGATTTTGGGAAGGAATGTAATATGTATATGCTGGTAAAAATAGTGTTAGGAAACTAGATAGCTCGATTGAATATATAGGTTTATATATTCAGCAGCATTTTGCCCATTCCTCTTAATGTTGATTTCCACAGGCAATTTTGAAGTAGGTAATGAATGCCTTCTGATCTTCGTTTTTTGTTTACTTTCTATATCCATTTTTTTTAGTCAATAAAACATTTTTAAAAAATCAATTAATCTCAATTGAAAAAA